>NW_017732628.1:141302-177855 GCF_001890085.2 Hipposideros armiger | reverse complement strand
CTCTCTCTCTCTCTCTCTCTCTCTCTCTCTCTCTCTCTCTCTCTCTCTCTCTCTCTTGCTGCGGGATTGTGGGTGATCATCTCCCATGCTTGGAGGTTATGGAGGAGATCTCCTCTGCAGAGAAGGAGGAGAAAAAGGCGGAGGAATCCCTCACTTCAAATGAGATTAGAGAGATGTTAAAATGTGGGAAACAGTGCAAACTTTTGTAGAAAAGCACCACCCGAATAAGGCTATTAGCAGTGCGAGCAATGAATCTGTTTAATGACAATTCAATGTCACATTTCCACAAAATCCTCAAAAGGAGGCAAAAGCAAGTGTCGTTGAATAGGTTTCTTGTTAAAGTTGCGAAAAGAAAAAGATTCCGTTGAGCCAATAGGTAGCAGTGATTCCGTTAGTGACAGTGAAAGTCGTCCTACACAGTAACCCTCCTGGCTCTTGTCTCCCTCACACCAGCCACGAAGGTTTTCAAAGGTAAGTGCAGGTTAATTTGTTTATTTTTCTTTATATTTTGTATTTTCTTTATTATTTTGTATTATATTACAGTATTGTAATCATTTTTATATGAATATTTTTCAGTTGTGGAATGAATCATCTGACTTTTCATTATTTCTTATGGGGAAAATCTCTTTGATATACAAGTGCTTTGGATTACAAGCATGTTTCTGGAACGAATTATGCTCGCAAACCAAGGTTTTACTGTATCTCCATGTATAAAATAGACTCAATTCATGAAAGGGGAGTTTTCATAGATATGCAGCACAATTTATATCATAGATGAGAGAAATTGCTAACAACCCTCCAAATGGCCATTTTCTAACTTCCACAATTTAAAATTAGTTCTCTTGAGGCGTCTGTCTACACACACAAAGATATGCACAGGCACATACAGACATTGTTCCAGGGCTGGCTTCCCTTGCTAGTGAGGAAATAGTTCCTGGGCTCTATTTTGATCATAGCCCAAGATACTAAAGAGAAGGGAATGATGGTAAGATGGGCCTAGGGTTGGGGGAACTCCTCTTTAACTGGTGTCCCCCATGTCTCGGAGATCATTATAATGTGACCTCCTTTCAGTTTAGCTACACAACTGAGTCCGTTTCTCAGACTCTAAAAGAGAGAAAAGGGCTGAAGCAACTGCTTCTTTAGAACATTATAACATATTGACTGAATAATGGGATGTTTCAGCTTCCAGAGGATAGCTTCAGACCATTGTAGAAAAACTTAATGAAAGTTCCCAAGTTAGCAGTAGAAATTGTATCTTCATACATAGTTTCAAATTTTTAAGCAAAAAAGAAAAGTTCCTTAAAGAAAGGAGAGGAATCAGGTAGCTCAAGGGGCTAAACTATGGGTGACTAATTAATGCGTTATCTCTTTTTTAACTTTGATAGACAATGGTTAGCAAAATGTTGAAAGATTGAGGGTGCTTTTTTAAAAAGAAGAGCCCTAAGAAAACAAAACAACAACAAAAAAACCCTTTACATCTGCATAAGAAGTTTGCATTTTAAAAATAGCAGCATCATATTTCGAATACTAATAATATCCTAACATTATATTTACAAGGATTTAGTGGGAAACTGGATATAATTATAATAGATCACCTAGATCGTCCAGTGTTGGAGGGTGGGCCTCTTCTTCCCAAGTCCAAGACCTGTTTGTTCTCTTTCCATTATAATATGATCCCCTCATATTATATGCTATGGATTCACGGCCCTTACATGGCAATACATCCAGAAATACAGATATACACATACATGCTTACTGAATATATCACTCAGTTCTAGAAGGATTTTGAGGATTTATATAAAAATTTTAAACCTCTACCCATGGAATGTAACTACTTCTCTGTACGTAGAAGTATTTCTACTTTTAATAAAAGTCATCTTAATTTCCCTCAAGAATATGTACAGTGTATCCTTCTAAATAGTGAAAGTAACAAAATCCACAACAGGTAATTGCCTAATGTGAATATAATCAAGAGAGACATTGCATAGGAAATGAAATTTTGCTAGTAAAAATGAATAGATTCACTAAGAAAGAAAACAAGCCTGAAGAAAATGAATTCTTACATGAACTTCAAAACATAAAGAACTGAATGCCTCTCATTAGAAACACCCATTAACACCAAATAATATAATACACTGCCAGTTTAGCATTAATCTATGAAATTTATCCCTATAGAATCACAAACACAATTTGTCTTTTATAAATTATACACACATACCTTCCTCCACTAAAAACAGAGGCAATTGCTTGACACAAACTCTATCTTCTCTCAAAACTTTTGCAGAAATAACATTCTATAGTAGCTACAGCCTTAAGACCATCTTAGAAATTTCACACAGTAGCAATCCTTTAGTATTTAGACATGTGGTTGTCAAACTTATATATACCTTTTACTACCCCCACACCCACAGAATATTTTCCTTTGCCATGTGGTATACACAGTCATAAATACTCCCAGGTGTCATCTTATGGTTGTCAGGGAGTCGGAAATGTCATGACGCATTTTTGCGATGAAAAACATAGAAAAAATACGTCATGACTTTTCCAACACCCCAATAGTTTGTAGTTTCTAATACTGAGTCCATCTCATCCACTGTGAAATAATTTTGAGCATTATTATGTTCCAGATACCATACTAACAGCATTGGGGGAAAGACTATAAACAAAAATCAGCCAACATCATCCTTCCAATAAATTTCAAACCTCTAACAGAGGAAAGATGTAGAACTATAGCTCTGTGATATCGGAGAGCAAAAGAAGAATGAATTCTATTTGGTAAATGGGAAGGAGTAGTTCAGGGACAATTTCCTAAAGAAGTGAACTTTGAGTCAGAATAGAAGGATAGGTGGTCTTTAACAGAGAGGAGGAAAAGGGCATTCCAGGCTGCAGGGACAGCTTGAAGAATGGCAGATAAACAGGGAGATGCACAGCATACTAGAAAAAGGAAATTTCTTCCACTGACAGGAGAAGGAAGAGAACGGAGGTAGTGGAAAATAAGCCTGGAAAGTTATCAGGACCAGCTGATGAAGGGATTATAAATATCCTATTAAGTTGTGTACATTTTATTTAGCTGGATAGGGGGCTAAGAATAGGTTTTGAACTGAGTAATGTAAGATTTTTACCTTAGAAACAGTTGAAAGAATTTGAGAAAAAAAAGCAATACTATAGTAAATGATTTTATAAGCTTAAATGAGGATAAAGAAGTTATGGTTGGAATTAAAAAGGAACCTCTATCAAAAAGCTGAAAGGAGACAAAGAAATTCAAATGGCCAATCAATGTATGAAAAGATGATGACCTTCACTCATCATTAGAATTGAAACTAGAACAAGGAGACACCATTTCTCATCTCATCAAATAGGTAAAATAAAACATACTGATAATATTCAGTTACTAGCAAGAACATGAGAAAAATAGGACCTTCCCCCCAACCCATGGTGTTAAAGGAGAGTTCAAATTGATAAAATCTTTTAGGCAATAACTATACAAACTTCAAATGTACATTCCCTTTGATCTAACAGTTAATCAAGTGTCAGACACACACATGAAATTATAATACAACACTGGAAAACTTGGAAACAGGCAACAACAAGAAACTGATTAATAAATTATGGTATATTCTGCACAACACTTAAAATGAATGAGATAAATTTATAAGCAGTAAAATTAAAAGTTTTCATAATACATTATTATTTATTAACATATTAAAAGGAGATACAGTGGCAAAAGGGTTTGATTATGTTCCTAAAACTGAGTGTGTGTTTGTATATAAAAAGAGGTTGATAGATAAGGCGAAAATGATATAAAACAGACTATCCAACTAAATTTAGAAAGTAGAATTGAGAGACAGGACCTGGAAAGACAAAACTTGTACTTTTTAGTTCACATAATTTTGGGCTCTCCAACTTTTTTACAAAGGAAAGGTATTAACTTTATAGTTTTAAAAACTTTTTAAAGAAGTAAAAATGATTGTAGGAGGACAACAAAGCACTAGGAAGCTTTCAGAAGACCTTCAAATATTAAGAATATGACATGGCTGGGCCGGCCAAGTGGCGTGATGGTTAAGAACTGGCTTGGGACGCCAGAGGGCCCCAGTTCAGATCCCATATATGAGGGCCAGTGACACTGCCCTCCACAGCTAAGATGCTGAACAACAGCTCAACCTGGAGCTGGGCTGCTGTGAGTCACCAGCGACGGCGTAGGCTGCAGGCCCTGTGCCAGTGGGTTGCTATGGGCTACCGTGTGTAGCCTACAGCCAGCGTGAGCGGCCAGCAGCTGCAGTGAGGGCCATCCAGAAGCAGGCGACTGATTTGCCTCACCCGGGGAAGAGCGCAATGATGGTGCCAACTTGGGCCAGTGAAGCGACGTCCTCCACAACTAGACTGAAGAACAAAACAACAGCAACTTGTTTGTTCCCCTTTCCCCAATTCCCCAGCGCTGTTCCCACCCCACCCCCAATTCCCCAATAAAAATAATCTTTAAAAAAAAAAAGAATATGACATGACTAAATCACATTGGTAAGTGAAACTTGTGAGAGTATTTCATCAAAGAGAAGAAATGAACAAATCCCATAATAATTCAACTGATAATACCCACAATGGTTGAATGGTGTTTGTTTCCTTTGGTGGGGGACTGGCAAAAATTCTATCCCCTGAAGAATCTTGGTACATAGAAATGCCAAACTAGCCCAAACCCATGGCCCTTCCTTTTCAGCATTCTTTAACATCAAGAAACGTTTAGTGTGGGAGAGTGGAAAGAAGAGAATGGTCACCATTCTACTCTGTTTTTATGAGTTCAGCTTTTTAGATTCTACATATAAGTGATATCAAACAGTATTTGTCTTTCTCTGTCTGACTTATTTCACAGCAGAGTGCCCTCAAGGTCCATTCATGTTGTCTCAAGTGGCAGAATTACCTTCTTGCTTACGGCTGAACAATAATCCACCATATAACAGATACATGTATGTATGTATGTATGAATATATATATATATATATATATATATATATATATATATATATATAGAGAGAGAGAGAGAGAGAGAGAGAGAGAGAGAGAGAGAGATGATATATAGGTATATGGATATATAGATACATAGAAACGAGGTCAGACAATTAAGTTTGTGAACTCATCCTAGAAAAAGTGCTACATATCTCATTGCTGAATATTACTATGGTCACCTTTGAAGTACTCCCCTTGAGAAGCTATGCACAGATGCCAGCGCCTAGTCCACCCTTCAAAGCAATTTTGGAACTCTTTCTAAAATGGCCATCAGAACAGTTGTTGTACTACACTTGATGTCCTGAATATCATCAAAATTTTTTCCTTTCAATATTTTCTTTATTTTCAGGTAAAGAAAGAAGTCATTGGGGGCCAGATCAAGTGAGTAGAGAGGGTGTTCCAATACAGTTATTTGTTTACTGGCTAAAAACTTCCTCACAGACAATGCCATGTGAGCTGGTGCATTGTCATAATGCAAGAGCCATGAATTGTTGGCAAAAAGTTCAGGTTGTCTAACTATTTCATGCAGCCTTTTCAGCACTTCCAAATAGTAAACTTGGTTAACTGTTTGTCCAGTTGGTACAAATTCATAATGAATAATTCCTCTGATATGAAAAAAGGTTAGCAACATCGTTGCAACAAGTTTGCAAACTTAATTGTCAGACCTGATAAATAGCTACGTAGGTAGATAAATAGATGGAGAGGTGGAGAGATGGAAAGGTAGAGAGATATAGACATAGACATAAGACATGGACATAGACATAGACATAGATAGATAGATATACAGCACATACCAGTGCTGTGGTGTAGGAGAATTGGGGAGATGTTTAAGAGTACAAACTTGCAACTAGTACATAATAAGTTTTGGAGATCTAAGGCAAAGCATTGTATTTATAGACAACAGTACTGTATTATAAACTTCAGAGTCACTAAGAGGCTAGGTCTGAATTTTTCCCACCACAAAAAAGAAAAATAATATTTATGTAATGTGATAGAGGTCTTAGCTAGTCCTAAGGTGGTATCATACTGGTATGGCAGTATATGAATGTTTCTCAATACATTGTATACCTTAAACTAATACAAAATTACATGGCAATTAAATCTCAATAAAAATAAATATACAATAATAATAACAAATAATAAAATTAAATACATTTTCCCAGAAAAATAAATGGTCTCCATAATATCAAATCAGAATCTTAATCCTTGCTTTATTTAAGGTAGGATTTCTACTTTCAATTCAAGAACTGGTTGTCACCTGAAACATACTTCTGCCTACATTCTGAGTTCATTCTTGGCAGCACCGTTGTTCACAATGTGTCATAAACGATAAACAGAACGTTTATCTTCTGTGCATCTGTAATGAAGAAAGCACAACTAGAGCACATGGGAGAGAGGAAGAAAATCAATGATGAAAACCATGTCAGAAGTAGTAACTGGTAAATGTCAGATTTCCTATGTCTTGATACCACAGCTCATATTTTCAAACAGAAGATAATTACTTTCCACACAGCTACCTGAAATAATCTAAACTGTATCATAAACCATCACAAATTCAGATTAATTATGCATGAGACTGGTCCAAACCAGCTAAAAATCAAAAGAGTGACTGTAAAATATATTTAAATTTTAAAGAAATTCAAAATATAAAATATCAGTTTTCCTGAACCTCCTAGATTACAAATTCAATTTCTTTCCAACGAAGCTCAGGTGGAAAAGAAATCCCCAATAAAGAAAAAATAACATGGTGGAAATCGCTTAAAGAAATTTAGAATCAAGTTAGACCTCTAGAAGATCATCTTAAAAACAGGTCACTGATATGTGGGATATAAAACTGAAAGCAACAAAGGAACAAGACAAATAAACTAAGAAACAAAAACTCATAGATACAGACAATAGTTTTGTGGTTACCAGAGGGTAAGGGGGACGGGCAGGCAGTGGTAGATGGGGGTAAACAGGGTCAAATATATGGTGATGGAAGGAGAATGGACTCTGAGTGGTGAACACACAATGTGATATATTAGATGATGTATTACAGGATTGTACACTTGAAACCTATGTAACTTTACTAACAATTGTCACCCCAATGAACTTTAATTTTTAAAAAAGAAAGAAAGAAAGAAAAGAAACAAGTTAGTTTTTCATAGCCTAGTTATCACTGTCCCTTAATACTATAATTTTTTTCTATCAAGGGTCATTAAAATGTACAGATGTACAACCTGCCTTTAAATTCAATGTGAAAATATTATTGAGGCCACTGTTCATTACATTACTCAACATCAACAGTATTTTTTGTGTTTTCTTCTTAATATCACAAATTGTTCCCCAATTTAGTGCACAGAAAGACACCTAATAAATGTTTGTACTAATGAACACAATATGAAATTATACTTATGAATTATAAACTAATTTTCATAAAATGTACATGCTCTGAAATATTTGAAAGTAATATACGTATTCTCTTATGTAAAATATGTATACATGTTACAATCTGTTTATACTGCTAATTTGTTTAATTAAGTGTAATACAAAGTTAAATGTCAACAAAACCTCAAATGGAGATTACAAACATTTCTAAATTTGTATGTTGCTGGTTCGTGTTATATTGCATATGTACCAACAAGTTAATGGGCAGATTCTCTCCTTTGAGCTATCAAAGTTATAAATTAAAACAAAAACTGGTGTGTTCTTTTCACAATTGGTGTTATAAAATGTAAATTAACTCATAAAAAATGAAAAACCATAAATTAAAACTATTGAGAAAAGATAAAACTAGAATGTCACATATAAAAATTTTACATAATTTTATTCTAAACATACATTTACCCAAGTCAAATATATACTTCAAAGTATCGAATAATTCTGAATGATATCCACCAATGGCTTTTGGAACATCTAATTAAGATTATTCATTCATTCCTCACTTCTCATTCCTACAGAAGAATCGATTGTCAAGTATTCACCTTCACTCTGGAATCAAATGCCAGAAAGGACAGCTCCAGATCCCAGGCAGTGATCCCTTTAAGCAGGCAGTTAACACTAATTACTACTGAAATCAAAAGCTTTCTGCATCTCTCAACAGATAGGTACTAACATAGCTAATAAAAACTAACATTGATGAAACTGTCATTGACTACCAAGGCATATGACAATAGTTTGCATGCATTATATCACTGACTCCTCCCAAAAGTTTTATGACTACAGTACTCTTATACTACCAATATTTCCATTTTAAGTGAAGCTAAAGATCACACAGGTTTGAGTGTGCCTAAGGTCACAAAATTAGAAATTGGCAAAATAGCATCCCAAACCAGAATCTTTGGCACCAAAATCAATGGTCTTAGTGTTATGCTGAATCAGTATTATAAGAAATTATTTCCCCAACATTTCAGAAAAACAGGGCAAAAAGAGAATAGGTAAAGAAAAAAGAAGTTTGAATATTTCTAAATAGTAAAATAAGAACTGGCTAAAATGTATTTCATCATTTTTATATTGAAGGTTAGTTCATGTTTGAGAATTTAGATAAAAAGTTTGGAGAAGCTAGAAAATGTTAAATATGGGGCAAAAATTTTAAAGATTTAATAAAATGTAGTCTTCACAGTTCTTTCTTGTAGCAATTCTTGTTGCCTGGTTACCAAGAAGCAGAGAAAGCCAAATACATACAAATTATCACAACTATACTAAAAATAATGAACATTTCTTATCTCCCTGTTCTATTCTTAACATAATTACAAAATAGAGCAAATAAATTTATATGCTTAATAATAGCCATTTAATATATAAACTAATACTTTCTTCACTTTGTGTTGAGTCTTCTAACCTCCTAGGTGTATGACTGATGAATATACCTTTAATTTCAGCGAGAAAAATACCTTATAGCACCTGACCAGTGAGTCATTCGAAGTGTTCTGTTGCTGACAGCAAAGACCGGTTTTTGATAAACACTATAGAGATAAGAAATGAATATGTACAGGCAAGATAAGGAAGGTATGAAACAGACATCTGTTGTTTTTGCTGTTTAAAGGTCCTCACACCTTTTTTCTAGTAATAAAACCCCTCTTACCTGGGGGAATTCATTCCTTGTAGTTTAAACAGAGATGTGCTTAATACATCCCAGACCACAGAGGTGGTACAGGACCCCTTACTGAGCAAAGTTCTATAGCTCCTTGGCCACAGTATTGGGCTCATTATCCAAGAAGTCTAATCATACTTTTCAATGATTTACTACAAATATATGAGGTCTGACAACTAAGTTCATAAACTTGTTGCACCGATGTTGTTAATCTTTTTTGATATCAGGGGGATTATTCATTATGAATTTGAACCAACTGGACAAACAGTTAACCAAGTTTACTATTTGGAAGTGCTGAAAAGGCTGCATGAGAAAGTTAGACGAAAACGACCTGATCTTTTCGCCAACAATTCATGGCTCTTGCATCATGACAATGCACCAGCTCACACAGCAGTCTGTGAGGGAGTTTTCAGCCAGTAAATAAATAAATGTATTGAAACACTCTCCCAACTCACCTGATCTGGCCCCCAGTGACTTCTATCTTTACCTGAAGATAAAGGAAATATTGAAAAGAAGACATTTTGATGACATTCAGGACATCAATGTAATATGACAACAGCTCAGATGGCCATTCCAGAAAAAGAGTTCCAAAATTGCTTTGAAGGGTTGTCTAGGCGCAGGTGTCGGTGCATAGCTTCCCAAGGGGAGAACTTCGAAGGTGACCATAGTGATATTCAGCAATGAGGTAATGTAGCTCTTTTTCTAGGATGAGTTCACGAACTTAATTGTCCGACCTCGTATAGTAACAAAGAGCTTTTGGGTCTCCCTTCTGGATTGTGATCTGTAAGGATATAGGCTTGTGGTTACCAGCAGCTGTATTTCCCACCTTTGGGGCAGACCCTGTCTGAAAATAAAATCAATAAACAGAAGAAGCAGAGCTGAGGGATAGAACTGCATCATTGGGAGCCAGTTTTTCCCTTGGCCTTTATGGTTACATGAGCTAACATATTTCCTTTTTGCCTAAGCTAATTTGATCTGTTTCAATGGCAAGCAAAACAATTTGACAGATACATTTCTCCCAACCTTGGGTTACTTAATTCCCTCTTGAATATAGTTATATTTAGGAACTTAGGGTTTGAAGATGAGTTCTTTAAGATAACTATCAGCTGTATCGTCATATTCTGTTAGTCTTTGAAGTATCTCAAATGCTGAGTAGTGGTAGTAAACTGGAATTCTGTGGGTGAACACAGTCATGGCTGTATCTGTACATTATAGTCACCAATAGTTGAGGAGAATGACTATGAAAAAAAAATATTTTCCAAAAAAATATCTCACTTCAATAGTATGAGGCCTTAAATTCTATCATTGGAGATCTATTTCCATATGTAAAGCCATGCTATTTCCCTGCAGTCCTTTTTTGAGAAACAAATGACACTGAGGCACTTGTATCTTAGTGTGAATTACTCAGACAACTTTTCTCCATGACAGGAAAATATAGGTGCCAAAAAGTTTCAAAAAGAAGTCAAAAGTAAAAGAGTCACGAGAATGAGAAAAGCCACAGACTGAGAGAAAATATTTTCAAAAGACATACTTGTATCTCATAAAGGACTGTTATCTAAAATACACAAAGAACTCTTAAAACTTAACAATAAAATACCAAACAACCTGATTAAGATATGGGGAAAAAATTGAACACACACCTCACCAAAGAAAATATACAGATGTCAAATAAGCATATAAAAAGTTACTCGATATCATATATCATTAAGGAACTGCAAATTAAAACAAGGTACCATTAAACATCCCTTAGAATGGCTAATATCCAACATACTGACAGCACCAAATGATGGCATGTATGCAGAGCAATAGGAACTCTCATTCACTGTTGCTTAGAATGTAAAATGGTACAGCCATTTTGAAAGACAGTTTGGCAGTTTCTTACAAAATTAAACACACTCTTACCATACAATCCAGTAATTGAACTACTTGATATTCACCCGCATGAGTTGAAAACATGTGTCTACACAAAAAACTGCCCATAAGTGTTTATAGGAGCCTTATCATAATTGCCAAAACTTGGAAGCAACCAAGATGTTTTTCAACAAGTGAATACATTTTAGAAAGTGCATTCATACAATGGAATATTATTCAGTGTTAAAAAAAAAACCAACTGAGCTATTAAGCCAGGAAAAGACATGGAGGAACTGAAAATATTGTTAACTGAGAGAAGCCAATCTAAAGAGGCTACCAATTCCAATTATATGATACATTGGAAAAGGTAAAACTATGGAGACAGTAAAAAGATCAGTGGTAGACAAGAGTTTGGGAGGAGGGAGAGATAAATAGGTGGAGCATAGAGGACATTTAGGGCAGTGAAACTATCATGCAATGTATTATAATGGGGGTACATGTCATTATACATTTGTCAAAACTCATAGAATGTACAGCACAAAGAGTGAACCCTAATGTTAACTATGGACTTTGGTTGATAATGATGTGTCTCTTTTGGTTCATGTTATAACAAATGTGCAACATATCCAATACTGGTGATGGATGCTGATGATGGAGGGACCTGTGTGTGTGTGGAGAGGGGGTATATGGGAACTCTCTGTACTTTCTGCTCAATTTTGCTATGAAGCTAAGACTGCTCTAAAATAAAGTCTATTATTCTTTTTAAAAAAGCAAAAGCAAATTAAAAGCAATGAAACAGATGATGACCAAGAATCAACAAATGGCACACATCACAATTTCCCCATCCTTATCTCTCTTCAATGGGAAGAACACTAGATTTGGGGCCTTATATTCACATAACAAATATTTATTGAAAACTATGTGCCTAGTACAGTGATAGGTGTCTTTGAAATAAAATAGAAATAGTCATTTCCTACATGCAGCCTATAGTCTAATAGAAACCGGAGTAAGATAAAATACTAATAAATATATAACTACAGCTTATCAGTGCTATAAAGGAAATATATAAAGAACCCAAAGGGAAGTGATAGGGGACAATTTTATCAAGAAAGGGGAGAAGAAAGGCCAGCAGATGTAGAGACATGGAGGGTCAAAGGAGCATGTTTATAACATGAGAGCACTAGATAATATTTGAATATTGGTGAGACTGGTCCAATAGAGAAACAGAAGTCTAAGTGCAGGAGAAAGTGGTAGTTAATTATGAGGCAAGGATCCCAAGATGATATGAAGGGATAGAATCCAGAATGTATGTAGAAGCCTCACTCTTTGATAGGAGGGGAATTCCTCTATTATAGCAAGAGGAGTATAAAGAGAATATTCACAGACATGCTAATGGGAAGGCATAGGCCTTCCTATTAGGTAAATGGAAACCTCCTTTAGGGGGCAAGGTGATGGATGGCTGAGATAGAAAAAGCTGAAATAACTTTTAATGAAATCTGGCGCCACCATTTTGGGCTAGCAAAGAAAACAGCTTTTACTGCGGAGGCCCTTGAGACATTAACCTGGTCCAGAGCACAGTTATGTCAGAGTTTATAGTTGGCAGAGATCAAGAAGGCCATGCTGACAAGTGAAATAGCTCTCTTCATGTTAGACTGTAGACTCTCTAAGCTACTTAAAAACTTGCCTTCATGAGATACACTTGTTTCTTAAGTAAACAATGAGAAAATTGGCCACTGTGGCTAGTGGGAGGGCTGACCTGGAACTGGAGTACCCACACTGGGCTGCACAAAAGGCACACCCACCATCACCTGGGTCAGCACAACTGAGCAGACTAGGAGGTTCATTAGCATCTAGCCCAGCAGTTCTCAACCTGTGGGTCGCGACCCCTTTGGGGGTCAAACGACCCTTTCACAGGGGTCGCCGGGTACTCGTATGTGGGCATATCTGCATGTGGGCCTGGACACGGATAGAGGAGCAGTATCTCAGTTCCTAAGACCATCGAAAATATGTGTTTTCTGATGGTCTTAGACGACCCCTGTGAAAAGTTGAGAACCGTTGTCTTAGAAGGTCTGAGTGTGCAAGGTGATTCATTGAGTCAAAATGATCTCTATTCCTCCAAATGATATGGTTTTCCTGAGATTCATTAAGTGTGTAATTTTTCTGGACAAACAGGGGAGAGAGGAAGTATTTAGGGGAGAAACTAGCACTGGCTCACCCTACTGGGCTCCCTGCACTGAAAGGAGAGAGCAACACAGATGCTGGGGTAAAAAAAAAAAGGTGACTGAAAGAAATCATGTTACAACCGGGACACAGAAATATGAGGCAAGGTTTTAAGTGAGAGTTTTAAAGGAAGAAAATATGAAATAGATTTTGTGACATATGGGAGAATGAAACTCAAGTATACCATAGGTTGCTGGGAAGAGTTAAGAGCCCACTTAAGACACACAAAAAATATTGTTCGTGCCTTGGTTCTGCCATTTACTAGCTGTGTGGTTTTCTTACAATATACTTAACCCCTTTGAACCGGAATTCCCTTGATGGTAAATAAGAATAATAACACCCATAATATAAGGCTTTAGAAAGGATTAAATGAAATTAGGTAGGCAAAGTTCTTTATACATATTAGGTTCTTTAAAAGTATTTGTTTCTTTTCCACTTTCATAGCCTTCAGAATTCATAAGCTTTACTAAGCTGCAGGGTCTTTAATTTTTAGGTTACTACTCACCTGAGAGATTTTTTCCTGGTTCAAGTGTTAACATCAGGCAAGATACAAAACTAAAATTAAAAAAACAGTAGTGTTTCTATATACCAACAATAAATTATCTGAAAAAAGAAAGAAAATGATCCCAGTTTATAATAACATCAAAAATAATAAAACACTTAGGAATAAATTTAACCAAGGAGGTGAAAAATCTCTACACTGAAAACTGAAAAGATCTCTACACTGAAGATCTATCTCTATACTGTAAAACACTGTTGCAAGAAATCAGAGAAAATGCAAATAAGTGGAAAGGTTCATGGATTGGAAGAATTAATATTGTTAAAATGTCCATATTATCCAAAGACATACATAGATTGAACACAGTCCCTACCAAGATTGCAATGGCATTTTTACAGAAGCAGAAAAAACAACTCTAAAGTTTATAGGGAACCACAAAAGACCTCAAAGCAATCCGGAGAAAGAACAAAGCAGGAGGCATCACAGTTTCTGATTTTAAGCTATATTATAAAGTATAGTAATTAAAACAATATGGTGCTGGCGTTAAAAAGGACATATATGGTTCTCAACTTTTTCTGTCTGACATATTTTGCTTAGCATGGTAATCTCAACACACAATGTGATAGATAAATGATGTATTACAGAATTGTACATGTTAAATCTATGTAACTTTGCTAACAATTGTCACCCCAATAAACTTTAATAAAAAAACGAAAATTAAAAAAAATAATAATAAATAAATAAATAAATAAATAAAAAGGGACATATAGACCAATAGAACAGAATCAAGAACCCAGGAATAAACCTATGCATATATGATCAACTGATATTTGACAAGAGAGCCAAGAATACTCAATGGAGAAAAGACAGTCTCAATGAAAAGACAGAACAACAAATTGTTCTGGAGAAATTGGGTATTCACATGTAAAAGAATGAAACTAGACCTCTATCTTACACTACTCACAAAAATTAACTAGAAATGGATTAAAAACTTAAAAGTAAGGCTGGAAACAATAAAACTCCTAGAAGAAAACATAGGAAAAAAATTCCTTGAAATGAGTCTTGCCAATGATTTTTTTGATATGACACCTAATGCACAAGCAACAAAATAAAAAACAAGTGGGACTGCATCAAACTAAAAAGCTTTTACACTGCAAAAGAAATAATCAACAAAGTGAAAAGGCAGCCTACAGAATGGGAGAAAATATTTGCAAATCATATACCTGATAAGGGTTTAATATCCAAACTATATTAAGTACTCATACAACTTACCCAAATAAAACCCAAATAATCCAATTTAAAAATGTGCAAAGGACCTAAACGGAAATTCTTTCCAAAGAACTTATACAAATGGCCAACAGGCACATGACAAGGCACTCAACATCACTTATCATAAGAGAAATGAAAATCAAAACCATGATGAGATATCACCTCACATCTGTTAGAGGGGCTATCATCAAAAAGACAAGAGAAAACAAATGCTGGTGAGGGTGTGGAGAAAAGGAAAGCCTTGTGCACTGTTGGTGGGATTGTATATTGATGCAGCCACTAGAAAAAAACAGTATGGAGGTTCCTCAAAAAGTTAAAAATAGGATTACCATATAATGCAGCAATTCCACTTCTGGATATATGTCCAAAGGAAACTAAATCACTATGTCAAAAATATATCTGCACCCCCATGTTCATAGCAGCATTATTTATAATAACCAAAACCATGGAAACAACCTAAGTGTCCATCAACAGATGAATGGATAAAGAAAATGTTGTATACATATACAGTGGAATACTATTCAGCCATAAAAAAGAAGAAAACCCTGGCATATGAGAAAACATGAACACTGTTGCAATTAAGTTAAGTGAAATAAATAAGACAGAGAAAGACAAATACTGGAAATTTCATTTATATGTGGAATCTAAAAAGAAAAAAATCATAGAAAAAGAGATCAGATTTGTGGTTAAAGGGAAGGATTGGGGGTAGGGAAGGATTGGATGAAGGTGGTCAAAAGGTACAAACTTTCAGCTACAATATAAATAAGTTTCTTTTAATGGCTTTTAGATTATCTCTATCTACATGTTATCTTTATGTTCTTAATATGTCATTGTTAAACTAAGTATGAGAATGCAATTTGATGAAACTGCTTTTAGTTGAAACAGAAAAACTTGGGTTCTTGGATTTCCAGTGGAGTTTTGTATTTATTTGTTTTCTGGGTTATTTGAAATTCCACCATGCTGCACCAGGTTCTCGTACTTGAATGTAATCAGAATCATCTCAGATGCATTAATAATTCAAGTTTTGAGGCCTCAACCCCATAGCATATGATTCTTCAGCTCTGAGTGAATCCAAGAAATATGCAGTTTTCATCAACATCCCAAGTAATATTAATGCAGGTATCCTTAATCCTCATTTTGAAGAACACCTGGAGCCTAGACAAAATGCACATTCCCCTTGGGAAAATTATTTGTTTTTTTTATCATATAGAGAATCAAAAGAAACTCATATTTATTTTCAAATATAGACCACATTCAATTCACTTCTGGACAAAAAAAATCCTCCCTTAATTTGAATTTTTGTTCAATTTGATTGTTACACCTTATTAATACATATATTTTACACAGAATTTGATATGTTACGATGAAGGTCCATATGATTCATATATTTGTTTTACTAAAGGCTTTGACAGCTGTTTAAATCATCACTTGACAATACGATAGCAATACTTTTACATTTTCCTTTGTCTATGAAAATATTTACTTTGAAGCCCCAATATCACCAAATCTTTCCTATCTTAAGGGTCTTTATGTGAAAAAGGAAGGCTTTCCTGAAATTTCCTTGGGAATTTTCCCCAAGGATATTAATGAACTACTCATGCATCTTGTCTAATCCTTCCCATTGTTTCTATAAGAAGTCACATTTCTTCACTCATAGTGACAGTAAATATTACAAACACAAACTTGAAAGCTTATGTAGAATTCAATGCAGATAAAACTTGGAAAACAATTCTATGTCTTTCAGAGAATTGCCTTTCAGCAGCATTGAAAATGCATAGTTCAGATACCAAATAGCAGATAAATGTAATGCTTTCCAAGATGGAACATAAGGTCTCAGTCTATTTTAAGAGGAAGAAAAGATTGGAAAATATCCCAGAAATGTCACTGTGGGAGCAGGTTGAACAACCCACTAGTATAAAAAGAATTAAAAAAAAAAAACAAGGCATCACATCACACATTTATTAATTTTGGGAAGACAGTAGAATAAAAAGTGTTAGATTTCCTTAGGGAAAATATTCAAGTAAAACTAAGTTAGTTCTAAACTATAATTGAATATTATAGTTCAGTAGAAGCTGTGCAGCACCATGGGACCAGAAGGGACCACAAACATTCATGCGGTTATTTTCCTGCCTTCAGCTCACATCTAAAGTTAATAAATAATCTATTTCAGTTCAAATGCCTGCAGAGGAAGAAATTTTATAAATCCCTCATTTACCTGTTAAATAACCAATGCACAAGTTGAATCTATTTCATTGCTTCTTTTATTCAGTCCAAAAATATTTAGACCCCACTATGTGTTGGTTCACAAACTGGCCTCCATACCCGCAGGGCAAGGAGAGAGAATAAAGAGACAGGTCATTCCAGATCGGTAGGTGGCAGTTATAATCAGCAAGGGAACTGACTTAAGAAGCTTGTCTTGGGTGGTTATAAGATGAGTAGATCCCTGCAACAAACCTCCGGAATCTTGAAAGTTTATATAGAGCCCTTAATGGAGTTCAGCCATATACACCATATCCAGGTGGTCTGAACAACACATTGCTCTCTCAAGGCTCCTGCTGTGGGAACCGTAGGAAGAGCCTACATTCCAAGCACAAGGGAGGAGTCTGATTGCTCAGGTGGAGCTCTCAGGTCAACCAGTGGTCATGTCCTCTGGATCACCTCCTCCAACACTATGAACAAGATACATCATTGCCAAAACCCTCAAACAAAAACTGGGAAATTTAGTCAATCACTGAGGCATCTTAGATACAAAATAATCAAATGTCAGATTTATTCCAATGAGGTAGGCACTGTGCAAAATTGGGAATGTTAAGTGTTAGCCTGCACTATCCCTTCCCATTTCAATATTCACCCATCTCTAACCCCAAATCACAGTACAACGATTGTTGGGAACTTAAAAAGTTCTGCTTAATAATCCTTGAATATTTGCTTCATTTGTAGCCTTTGAACATTTAATTTGTTGATATTTGGTAGGCCAATGCTATTCACAAGTCTATTAGCATGTATTTGTATTCCATCAGAAATTATATACGTATTGCTAGAGAAAAGGAAAGCATTCAAATTACTGAGGGCCCTTCCCAACACCTTAATCAGGTCAGAGAGAGTAATAGGCAGAGATGGACTATGAAATGAATAATCACTGTCTATACTTGGCAGAAGATCTGAATTTTTGGAAAGGTAAGTCTTTGATGGAGAGAAAGGAGGAAGTATTGGCTACTTTATCAGTTGGTGAGCTACCCTCTTGTAAGGGGAATATTTGTGCCCTCTAAACTGATATATTCTGATATTATAATTTTATGCCTGATTGATGGGTATTTGGAGCTCCTTCTTATCAGTATAATCCAGTCTCCTGTACTTACCTCCAACTCTGCCTTCTCTAACATGATTCTGGAACAAAAGGATGAGGTGCCCCAAACACACATGTTTACCTGGCCTGGTGCTTTCATTTAAACACATGCTTTCAAATTATTTTTCTTTATCATGCTTCCCAATGCTAAAATAATCCACTGTATATATTGAGAATCTGGTCTGAAGTGTCCAAAATAAAAAGTAATTATTTGATCATCAACTGATAATAATGTTATTAAAAATAGTATTATTAAGTTCACAAAAAAAGAGGGTTTTTGTTTTTACTTGCTCTTATGCATTCCTATAGATCTTCTTAGCTTCACTTATCTCGTATTGCAGTCGCCATTGCAGCAAGTTCATCGTAGGGTATGACTAGCTTCACACAGTATCTCCGTCCTACTACATGGCTTTTTTCTCTAGTCTTAAGCTTCTCTGTGGATATATTGATACCCATATTTTACACATATATATAGCCTTGAAGGTTGTATAAGGTTTTTATAGGGAAACTATAAAAACTTTTCCATGGGGAAAAGTTGGCCAATGGGGAACAGAATCCAATGAATCAACGCTTCTTTTTGTCTCTTCCCACTCACAAACCAATGGTCCTGGGATACACTTTATATAGTTTCTCAGCTAAACACCCAATCTCCCATTGCAGTGATCAACTCATATTCTTGTATTAGTTCTGTTTTTCTTCTGTCCTGACCTCTATTATTGCCCAATAAAGTACTCACACATAAGTTTTCAACTAAAGCTCTGCTCTCTAGAGAAACTCAGGTAAGATAGACAGTAGTTTTCATTATCGTGCTGGTTTCCTAGAAATAATCTTCCCAACCTGTACTAATTATAAGTCAGTTAAGAGAAGAGGATAGCACCAATAACAAATATATTTGGGATGGTTCATCTCAAATAAAACCCCAGATATAGAAATATAGACTGTATGTATAGGAATAGTTCCAGGTGCTCTCCAGTATGATTGCATCACTTTAAAAAAAATTATTTATATTCAATTACAGTTGACTTTCAATATGGCATAAACGAAGTTGTGTTTTATCCATTTTAATACCTAGAAAATTTAGGGGGAAATACTCTTTAAACAATAAAGAAGAATGAACTGATATAAACTCCCATCTCACTATAAAAACAGAGAAAGTATTAATAAATATCACTCCCATTTTTTATATATATAAAGATGAACTCGCAAAAAAAAAAAAAAAAAGGAGAATTCCCAAGGAATAGGGGGAAAATGTTGAGGAAGCTGAAAGCTATAGGAGTAAATGGAAGAGCCCCAAGAGAAATGATTCCTAGATATAAGTCCTAAGGGCTCAGGGCTGGGGCTTCAAATACCAAACAAGGTCAGGAATGTGTCTTGAGCTTGTATAAGGCAAAGAGCTGGAACTGAGTTTCTTGCAAAGCTGTAAGGTTTGAATTGACACCACTTCAAAAAAAATGAGGATAAAATAGTTTCGCCAACCGAATCAGAAAGCAGCAAGCAAACTTACTGAGTGCCCATAACTCAATGGAAAGAAAAAGAATCCCATGAAAAATGAAACACCAGAGTTACACCTGTACATGAGTAAGGAGTCCAAATTTATAACACTCCCATAGTGTTAAAACCTAAAGCCCAGAATTTAACATAAAAGTTGGTGAAATCCTAGGGCTTTAGCAGCAACAAACACAAAATTATTTGTAGAGACACTGTCTCTATTCAGGGTGCAGGAGTTTCCCACCAAATAAATACACTCATTGATAATGAGCTCATAATCAAAATTTCTGAAGTGTACAAAGGAATAATGTACCACAATAAATATAAATTAGACAGAATAAACAGGAGAATTAGATATCCAAGAAACTTGAGATACTATATCAGTCCAAAGATAAATTTGTTAACTTTTTAAAAGAAGGAATGACAAATGTAATGGGAGTATAGGACACCAGAATAAAAAATTGATTTTAAATTTAAAATTTGGTACTAAAATTTCAATAGGTTAACCCAACTGATTAAACACAGGAAGAAGCTGAACAACTGGTTAAGCTGGAGTAAGAAATGATAAACTGAGAGATAAATCTAAGGAAATTACTCAGAGCACTAACAAAAAAAGAGATTGAAAAACACAGAGGACTGGTAAAGAGGAAGGGAGTTTAGAATGAGAAATTTTATGGTATATTCAATATGTGTTCCAGTAAAGTGGAATAAAGAAAATTAGGAGAGGCAACAGTCAATGTGTAAAATTATCTCCTTAATTAAAAGAAACAGAGGATTCACAGAAGCAAATAACAATAAATCATTACCTAAACACATTAAAGTAATATTGAAAATTACTTAAGACAAAGAGGAAAACATTAAAAGCAACCAGAGAGAAAAAATCCTTAAAGGAATAACAATTATACAAACTACAGACTCTTTATAAACAGCAATAGAGGCCAAATAGAATTACCCCTTCAACGTGTTGAAGGAAAACAGTCAAACTAAATTAGAAACCCAGCTAATACAACATTCAAGAGTAAAGCACAAGTGAATATGTTTTCATTAAAACAGAGAATGACATAGTTTGTTATTCAGAGACTCTTGTTAAAAAGCTATTAAAGGACATGTGTCAGGAAGGAGAAAATTAACTACAAAAGAAAGAGTAAAGTATAGGAAGCAACAATGAGCAAAAATTATTAGAAAATATTTTGACAAATGTAAATAAGCATTGAAATATAAGGACAATAACAGAATAATATCTCCATGCTTGAGAACTTCTTGATCCTGGCCAAGCTTGTCATTTTTCACTTGTATGTAAACTGATTCAAACAGCCTCACCTTCTTGACTTTTAGCATTGTTTCATCTTCAGCTCCTGAACAAGGAAAAGCCAGTGTTTACCCTCTTGGTGACATTTATAAACTGAATTGAAATTGTAACACTTGTGTCAATCTCTTGTACCTAATGTTCCTCTATATTTCACTGAGATTGAAATTACCTTGAGTAGGAGATGGAGAGGGTGCCATCAATATTTATTCCCAGTTTTATTTGATTCTTTGAATCAGATTCAACAACATGGGAATGATGGTAATGTTTAGGAAAACAATCTAGGCTACAATATCTAAAGGCAAGATGAAGAGAAGAATTCTCTTACAGTCAACATTATACCAGAAACTTAACCAAAATAATAAGAAAGAAAAAAGACAGGAAAGGTATAAGGACAAAAATGAAGAAACAAAATTATTTTATAATTACTCATTTAGAAAATATACAAACTGTTAGTAATAAGAAGATTTAGTAAACTTGTTGAAAATAAGACCAATATATGAAAATCAATGCTTCCATATCAGCAATAGGCTATTCAAAAATGCGATTTTCAAAAGTTTCTAGTTTCATTACGTACAAAAATTGTAAGGGGCCTAATAATAAATTTAACAAAAGCTATTCAAGATCCATAAGGGCAATTTTAAAACCTTGTGAAAAAAAATAAAAACAACCTAAATAAATTAGCAGATATATCATATCCATTACCAACACAGATTTGCATGGACCTTGACAAGTGGACACAAAACAGTTAAATGGAAAAACAAAAAGCCAAGAATAGCCAAAATATTTTTGAAGATCAAGATGAGTGCCTAGTGCTATAAGATATCAAGCCATTATAGAGCTATAATAATTGAAACTGTGATATCCATGTAGAAAAAGAGGCAACATTAAAAACTAGTAGGTAAATAATGGATTTTTCACTAAATGATACTAAGGAAATATACTCTCCATATGAATAGAAAAAAAATTAGATGTTTACTATACCACATTAAAATTTTTTTCCAAGTGGACTAAATATCTAAATGTCAAAAGGAAACTTTAAACTTTTTGAAATAAATATAGATCTTTTTTAATGCTTTACTCAGTCTATTGATTTCTTTATTATTATTATTATTAAATTTATTGGGGTGACAATGGTTAGAAATAACAAGTGTTGGAGAGGCTATGGAGAAAAAGGAACCCTCACACGCTGTTGGTGGGAATGTAAATTGGTACAGCTGCTATGAAAAACAGTATGGAGGTTCCTCAAAAAATTAAGAATAGAATTACCATAAGACCCAGCAATTCTTTCCTGGGTATATACCCAAAAAGTCTGAAAACATTTACCCATAAATACATATGTACTCCAATATTCATTGAAGCATTATTTACAGTGGCCAAGATGCAGAAAAAAACAGTGTCCTATAATAGATGATTGGATAAAGAAGATGTGGTATATATACACAATGGAATACTACTCTGCCACAAGAAAAAAATGAAATCCTGCCATTTGCAACAATATGGATGGATCTTGAGATTATTATGCTAAGTAAAATAAGTCAGACAGAAAGACTCCAGAACCATATGACTTGGCTCATATGTGGGATATAAAATTGAAAGCAACAAAGGAACAAGACAAACAAATATAAATCTTTTTAATGAATGCAGTGTGAGGAATAATTTACTAAACAAGATGCATAAGCACAAACTATAAAAAATGAATGCATTTGACTAATTTAAAATTAAATATTTCTGCCAAATAAAAAATGATACAAACCAGTCTGGGAGAATCTATTTCATATTTACATGAGAATTTACATATATTATACAATTATATTTAATGATTTATGAATATTATACAGTTATGTATAATTTATATTATATAATATATATTAATTACATTAAATTATATTATGTTATATATGTTATATGTTACATATTTCATATTTATTTAATATTATATTACATAGATAATTATTACATATAATTTATACTATATAAAAGATTACTATTCACAATCCAGAAAGAATTCTGATAGATCAATTAAAAATGAAAAACACAATAAAATATTAAAATTACAAAGGATATGAATTATTAATAGACTAAGATATCCAAATGGTTAACAAATATATGAAATGCTCCCTGTTTCAATTAGTAATTAGGAAAATAAATATTAAATTAAATTGACCTGTATATCAATCAAATTTGCAAAACTTAAATTGAGCTTAAGTTTTTTACAAACATGGGAAAGTAGCATTTCTCATTATATTGTAGTCATCGACGAAGAGTGGGAGACATAGCAGCTCTACCTAATACATAGTATCAAACACAGAGAGGCAGCCAAAATGGGGAGACAAAGAAATATGTCCCAAATGAAGGAACACATCAAAGCTCCAGAAAAAGAGATAAACAGAATGAGACAAGTAATGTACCAAATGTAGAGTTCATAACCCTGGTTATAAGGATGCTCAGTGATCTAGGGGAGAACTTCAACAAAGAGATAAGAAACAAAAATGGAGATAGAAACGATAAAAAAGAACCAGTCATAAGTGAAGGGTACAATAACTGAAATGAAGAATGCACTAGAAAAAATCACCAGCAGACTAGATGAAGCAGAGAATTGAATCAGCAATTTGGATTTCAAGGTAGCAGAAAATACCCAATCAGAACAGCAAAAAGAAAAAAAGAATCCATAAAAACGAGAACAGTTTAAGGGGCCTCTGGGAAAACATCAAGCATACCAACATTCACATTATAGAGAGAGAGCAAGGAATTGACACCAATCTGAAGAAATAATGACTGAAAACTTCACTAACCTGGCAAAAGAAACAGATATAGTATACAAACCCAGGAAGTTCAGAGTCCCAAATAAGATGAACCCAAAGAGACCCACACCAAGACACATAATTAAAATGCCAAGGGTTAAAGACAAAGAGAGAATCTAAAAGCAGTAAGAGAAAAAAGCAGTTAGTTACCTACAAGGGAGCTCCCATAAATGTTAGCTGATTTCTCAAAGAAACTTTGTAGGCCAGAAGAGATTGGCACAAAATACTCCAGTGATAAAAAGCAAGGACCTACAGCCAAAATTACTATACCCAGCAAAGTTATCATTTAGAATTAAAGGATAGATAAAAAGCTTCCCAGACAAGGAAAAGCTAAAGGAATTCATCACCATGAAACCAATATTACAGGAAATGTTAAAGGGATTTCAAAAAGGAGAAGGGAAAAAAAAGATCAAAAATGTAAATAATAAAATGATAGTAACTACATATCTATCAACAATTACTTGAAATTTAAGGCATTAAATGCTCCAATCAAAAGACATAGAGTGGTGGATGGCTAAGAAAACAAAACCCTTACATATGCTGCCTACAAGAGACTCACTTCAGATCAAAAAATACACACAGCCTGGAAGTAAAAGGATAGAAAAGATATTTCATGAAAACGGAAACAAACAAACAAAAAAGCTGGGACAGCACTACTTATAGCAGACAAAATGTACTTTAAAACAAAGTCTGTAACAAGAGACAAAGAAGGACCCAGTGATACCATTTCTGGGTATTCACCAAACAAAAACCCAAAACACCACTTCAAAGGGATATGTGTATCCATATGTTCATTGCAGCATTATTTACAATAGCCAAGATATGGAGGTAACCTGGATGTCCATCAATGGATCAATGGATAAAGAAGAGGTGTTACATATATACAATGGAATATTACTCAGCCATAAAAAAGAATGAAATCTTTCCACCTGCAACAACATTGATGGACCTAGAGTGTATTGTGTTGAGTAGAGTAAGTTAGACAGGGAAAGAAATGCCATATGATTTGTTATAAGTAGAATATAAAGAGCAAAATAAACAAAACAGAAACAAACTTATATGTACAGAGAATATTTTGATGGTTGCCAGATAAGAGGGGGGTTGGGAGAATGGGTGAAAAATGGGAAGGGGTTAAGAAGTACAAATTGGTAGTTACAAAATAGTCATAGGGATATAAAGTGGTACAGCATAGAAAATACAGTCAACAATGTTGTAATAACTATGTATGGTGTCAGATGGCTACTAGATTTACTGGGGTGATCACCATGTAGGTTATATAAATGTTTAATCACTGTTGTACACCTAAAAATAATAGAATAATTGTACATCAAGTGTAATTGAAAAATAAAAATATATTTTAAAAAATTAATAAGTAAGTAAAGTGAGTTTACTTCTAACTCAACAGATATTACAGGGTTATCTAGGGATTAAATTAGCAAAGAATTCTTGAAAATTTCAAAACCATATTAAAGACACTAAAAAAAGACTTGAAAAGGCAGAGTTAAGATAGCATGCTTATGAATAAGATGACAAAACCTTTTAAAATGCTAATTTTCTCCAAATTAATGTATATATTCAATAAAAGTCATATTAAAATCTGAGAAAAATATGTTGGAATATGACGTTGTGATTTTTTAAAAAAGATTTTATTGGGGAATTGGGGAAGGGGCACAGCCAAGTTGTTGCCCTTCAGTCTTAGTTGTGGAGGGTGCAGCTAGCTCAGCTCCAAGTCCAGTCGCCATCCGGCTGCCCATCAGCAGCTCAGCTCAAGGTCCTGCGTTCAATCTTAGTTGCGGGTGGAGGTAGCCCACCATCCCATGTGGGGGTCTAACCAGTAACCCTGTTGTTAGGAGAACGTACTCTCACCAGCTGAGACACCCTGTCACCTGTTGGTAGCTCAGTGGCAGATTAACTCAGCTCTAGTGCAGCTCACTGACCCATGTGAGAATCGAACCAGCGACCCTGTTATTCAGAGCACACGCTCTTAACCAACTGAGACACTTGGCCAGACCACATAGTGATTCTTAAATTTACATAAAAGAATAAAGATCTGTGAATAGCTATGATAGTTTTTAAAACAACAAGCCTGGAGAATTTACCTTTCCAAATCGTAAGACATACTTTAAAACTGTGAAACTAGTGTGATATTGGTTCAGGAACAGATAAGGAGAGCAACGAAGTACAGTAGAGAGCCTAGAAATACCCAGTATAAATACAAAGTTAGCATATGAAAGTAATGGAATCACAAATCAGGGGGAAAGGGACTAATAATTTAGTAGATAGTATTGAGAAATTCAGTTTATTATGTGGGGAAAATAAATTTGAATATATTCCTATATCATATATGCAGATGAACTCCAGATTAATAAAAGACCTAAATATGAAAGTCAATATAAAGAGCTAAGTAGAGAGCAAGGAAATATTTTTTTTTAAAAGAAGTCCTCTTCTGCACAAATCATATGGAAAAATTGATGGATACATATATTCTACATTAAAATAAAATTCTTTTCAAAAAGATATCAGTCAAATTTAGCAGAATAGTTCCAGACTAGAAGAAAATATTTAAAATATCTAAATCTAACAAATGATTGTTATAATATACAATAAAATACTATAAATCATTTTAATAACAAACAGAGAACAAAATAGAAAAATGCCCTGAGTATGAATAGGAAATTCACTAATGGGTGAGCCCAAATGACTACGAATATGAAGAGATTTTCAACTTCCATAAGGATCAGAGAGAGAGAGAGAGAATAAAAGCTACTTTGAAATACTATTATACAGTCATTAAAATGGTAAAAATTGGAATGTGAAAATATCAAGTGTTAACAAGGATATAAGAAAATGTTAACGCCCATTGCTATTTGTAATGTAAACTGGAGCAGACATTCTGCAAAGCATGAAATTGTGTACAGTGGCCAATTCTGAATACAGATCTCAGAGAAACTCAGACAGAATATTCATCACAGCATTGCTTTTTGGCAAGTATCTAGAGGCATCCTAGACATCTTCACTAGGGGAAAAGATAATTCAATGTGGTATATAGGCAAATGAGCGTATGGAACAGTCATAAACAATGAGCCACATTTATATGTAACAACATAGATATAAAAGAATACAGTAGTACACAAGAAAAGTAAGATGCAGAATGACATTTATAACCTTATGATTTATGTAAATAAAAACACACAAAGCAATAGCACTCTACATTTTTTAAGATGGACACATATCTAAGTAAACACATGGATAATGTGTTAGGAGGTTATATATTAAGTACAGTGTAGAGGGTGAAAGTGTGTCGGGAGACAAAAGGGTGAGTATGGTAAATGAGGAAAAAATAAGCAAATGAAGGATCTAATGATGAAAGTGGTCTCTGAATATGACTAACTCAATGCTCTGCTCCTAAGATTCACGTAAAACAGATAGTGATGCCATAGGGACTAGAAAAGAGGAGGCTTTTGAGAATGAGTCGCGAAGAGTTCATCTAAGAAATGGAGTCAAAACCACAAAAACATTGTGTCCTCTACTACAAATAGTGAAAATAAATTCACTGAACCATCTTTTATTTCTTCATATTTTTTAACTTATAGAATTAGGTTCAGTGTTTTTTTAGTAAGTATTTGGCAACTACACCAAGTAAATTATCTTGTTGCTTTTTCTAATTGTATCCCAATTTCTGCTTTTATTTTACCAGCAGCTTCATACCATCTCTTACATTCCATTTATAACCTACTATTACCAACTGACCCTTCTCTGATCTCATTGTCATCATTTGTGTGATATAATTGACTCATCATTTTCATAAATTAGCTTCCTTTTATGATAGACATGTCCTGTGAACTCTTACTAGTGAAAAGATACTTCTGACATCTATTTCCATATTCTCTGGTTTATCACTTTAAGTCACTGGATCATTCACTGTGAATAAGGTTCTATGTCCAAGTGCTCCAGAAGTAGAACTGTATTTACCTGGTCTAAATGAGCTCTTCCCCAGCAAGGAGGCTGTAAATGTAGACTTTGCTCAAGAAGGGAAAGCAGTATTAATGAAAATCTAGCCATTCTCTCTACCACAGCTTGAACTTCTTGTCCTTTCCTGTCATGAAATATCTTTTTCACTCTTTCTCACACATATAGAACATACTCTCCCTCTAGGGGTGGCAGCCCGAAGTCCCATCCAGTCACTGCTTACAGCTCAAGTCCAGAATCATTGAGTGAGGTGTAGTCTTCTCCATCAAGTCTAGATATGGCTCTTCATGGCCCAGCATCCGATTAAACTAGAGAGATATGTTCTCCCGCATCCCTTATACAGTGGTTGGACAGGAACAGGATAACTACAATAAGCACTCCCATTCAGAAAGAGGAAGAACTGCAGAAACACAGCAGACATAGGTCTGCGGCAATCCTGAAATCCCATTAGGACATCGTAAGCGCCCCCCCATCTAGGGGAAGGTCCTTGATTCTGCTCTTTGAGAAGATCCTCATAGCTTTTTACTCTCTAAAATAAATAATTCTATCCTCAGAGAGTTTCCTCCTTGTTTATTTTTCAACTTGGCCATATCTAAAGTGAGTGTTAGGGAGAAGCTCCTATTTGAGCTCTGTACCATATCCTCAAAGATGTCACTTGCTTGTGGAAAGTTAAGGGACAAAGAATCATTTTAAGTCTCAAATAGTCAAAGTGATTTCATCCGGGTCTCCTTCAACAATACAGTTCCCTCAGAAAAATAGTAGGTACTTAGTATTTTACTTCCAGTACTTCCATGTGCCATATTCAAATTTTTTTCAGACATACATCTCAAAACAGTGTTTTGTTATTTGCATCTTTTTTCCCAATGCCTCTCATTCTCAATTTAATACTGGATATTGTGAGGCTATCTGGAATAATAGGTGAGAGGTTTCACTCTTAATAAAATATTTTCCTGACTCTGTATTCAACTGAGAATTTTCAGCACCTTCACACTCAAAGTTTTTATTTCTTTAATATCAATTCTTACAATTTAGATATAGAAGTCATAATTATTTTTTCAATCCTACGAGGCCCCTGATACCTGAAATTCTTTTTCCCTTCCTTCTGCTTGAAACTGCCAATTGTTTTCAGATTCTGTGCCTTTCTTATAATACCTTACCAAAAATAGATATTAGTAACCAATAGAAACTATTAACATTTCAATTTTTCAACCTCTTCCCCTATAGCTACCTTAGTTGGCATAGGATGTACCTTCCAATGTATAACCGGTGACAACTTACTCAAATAATTTGCCAGTGCATAAAATGGACCTCTAGCTACCCAGCTTGCTGTATTTTCTTTGCCATTCACAGCCCAACTGCTAAGCCAAAGCTATGTATTTTACACTTTTCTTACAGCACAGTACCCCAGTTCTAGTAAAAATTCTGTATTTGTCAGCATAGAATGTTATGAACTTTGAAATCTCAGCAGCTTAACACAACAAAGTTTGTGCCTCCCACGTCATAGTTTGGTGCAACTGGGCAGTTCTCCTGGGCTGTTCTCTAGCCAGTGATTCAGGAATGCAGATTCCTTCCACCTTGTGGCATTGCCAGATGAGAGTATTACTTTCAGTTGTCCAGGTTAGGGAGAGAAGTGAACCAAGAATCTCACAGGAGATTTTAGGGTACAGTCTTAGAAGTGTCACTTTGGAAATATTTCATTGGCCAGAGCCTTACTGCAAAGAAGGTTAGGTAATGTATGCCCTGGAAAAGGAACAAGATGGTTTTAGCATCTAGCCAGTTTCTATCTGAACAAATGTTCTACACCTCGCCAGATGTGACAACAAAATAGTCACTTTGCATTTTTTGTGTTAATAGTTGGTATATGTATACCTTTTCAGATTTTATGTATATCTTTCCTCTGTTTACTTTCCATGAATCCCCTTTCTGCTCTTCCTAAAATCAGAGAATATAATTGACAAGGTCCTCAGATATTTATTGAGCCACATTTACTAGTGGGCTGAGCTATCTTATTTTAAAGGCTTATGTACATTCATGAATATTCTGTTCTCCCTTCCATATATTTTCTTCCATTCAACTAAATACAACCAGGCCTAGCTCTCTAAGTAGGACAATCTTCTAAATCATTTCCTTCTAATTTTCTTTTGTTTTGTTCCTATCCTCTCCTTCTCCCTCTCTCTCCCTCTCTCTCACCTTTTCCTTATTTTCACTCTTAGAGTTTATTCTTCTGTGCTGTAAGCCAAAAAAATGATAAACCCCTAAGATTTGGATTTATATATTTTTTATCTTGATAAATAAATTAGAGATAATTAATATTAACATGAAAGGAAATTTAAGGGCTGCCTATTTTAACAGCCTTTCTCCAGGTTAGCATCTGATTTTTCTTTTCTTTGTAAGTCATTTTTATATTCAATTTATTTAATCCAAAAAAAATTCATCCATTCCTTCCACCCCTAACCCCCCACCTTTAGCAAACTCCAATCTGTTTTCTGTATCTATGAGCTTGGTTTTAGTTTTAGACACACACACACACACACACACACACACACACACACTTGGGGAGGAATTCCACATACCAGAGAAATCATACAGTATGTCTTTCTCTGTCTGAATTATTTCACTTAGTATAATGCCCTTGATTTCCATCCATGGTGTCACCAATGGCAAGATTTCCTTCTTTTTTATGGCTGAATAATATTCGTGTGTGTGTGTGTGTGTGTGTGTATCAATTTCTTTATCCATTCATCCATCAATGGACACTTAATGTTATTTTCTTATCTCAGCTAGTATAAATAATGGTGCAATGAACATGGGGGTGCATAGATCTTTTAGAATTAGTATTTTTGTTTTCTTTGGATAAATACCCAGAAGTAGAATTGCTGGATCACATGGTAGTTTTATCTTTAATTTTTGAGGAACCTCCATACTGTTTTCTATAGTAGCCTCACAATTTACATTCCCACCAGCAGTGCCCAAGGGCTCCATTTTTCTACATCCTAGCCAACATGTGTTACTTCTCGTCTTTTTGATAGTGGCCATTCTAACAGATGTGAGGCACTATTTCATTGTGGTTTTCATTTGCATTTCCCTGATAATTAATAATGTAGACCATCTTTTCATGTACTTATAAACCATCTGTATGTCATCCTTGAAAAAACATGTAGTCAGATTTTTTGCCCACTTTTTAATCAGATTGTTTGTTTTTCTGCTATTGACTTGTATAAGCTCTTTATATATTTTGGATATTAGCCCTTATCAGATATGTGATTTACAAGTATTTTCTCCCATTCAATAGGTTTCCTTTTCACTGTGTTGATGGTTTCCTTTGCTGTGCAGAAGCTTTTTTAGTTTGATGCAGTCCCACTTGTTTATTTTAGCTTTTTTTGTCAGATTCAAATAATCATCACCAAGACCTATGTCAAGGGGCTTCCAGCCTATGTTTTCTTCTAGGAATTTTGTGATTTTAGGTCTTATGTTCAAATCTTTAATCCATGTTGAGTTAATTTTTGTGTATGGTGTAAGATAGTGGTCTAGTTTTCTTCTTTGGCATGAAACTGCCCAATTTTTCCTGCACCATTTATTGAAGAGACTGTCCTTTCCCCATTGAATATTCTTGGCTCTTTTGTCATAAATTAACTGACTATATATATGTGGGTTTATTTCTGGGATCTCTATTCTGTTGCACTGATCTTGTGTCAGTTTTTATGCCAACACCATGCTGTTTTCTTACTATGGCTTTGTAATAGAGTTTAATTAAAATCAGGGAGCATGGTGCTTCCAGGTTTGTTCTCCTTTCTCCAGATTGCTTTGGCTATTCAGGGTCTTTTGTGGTTTCATGCACATTTTAGGACTGCTTCTTCTATTTCTAAATAATGCCACTGTAATTTTATAGGAATTGCATTGAATCTGTAGATCACGTTGGGTAATATGGACATTTTAACAATAATAATTATTCCAATCTATAAGTATGGGGTATCTTCCATTTATTTGTATCTTCTTCAATTTCTTTCATTAATGTCTTGCAGTTTTCAATATACAGGTCTTTCACTGTCTTGGTTAAATTTATTCCTAGCTATTTTAATTTCTTGATGCAATTGTAAATAGGATTGTTTTCTTAATTTCTCTTTCTAGTGCATAGAAATGCAACTGATTTTGTATATTGATTCTTTATCCTGCAACTTTACTGAATTTATTAAAGTTTTATGATGGGATCTTTAGGAATTTCTATATATATAATATCATGTCATCTGCAAATAGTGACAGTTTTATTTCTTCCTTTCCAATTTGGATTCCTTTTGTTACTTTTTCTTGCCTAATTCCTCTGGTGAAGACTTCCAATACTATGTTTTATAAAAGTGGCAAGAGTGGGCATCTGCTTCTTGTTCCTTATGGTAGAAGAAAAGCTTCCAACTTTACACTAAGAATTTGGATTTAGAATTTTAAATTAGATATAAATATAATTTGGGCTTCTGGCCTGCGGTCCAAAAGCCAACCAAGATTTATGAGAATTCCGCATTAAAGGTTATTGACTACTTGGCCATTCTGCAATTGTTTCTTTAATTTTCAGCAGCCTCCATAACTCCATGGAAAGAAATGGCTGTACCATGCACTGAAAAATTCAAATATTTATGCTGCCTCCTTGAAGTGTGCAGTGTCGCAGCCCTAGAAAGACAGTTGATTTTCAGAGCAGAGCTTAATTAGTGTATTTCTGAGTCCCTGAGACACAGTGCCACCAGATACCATTACAATCATGTCCAGGCCCACAATACACACTTTTGTTTAACAAACTTGGGAAGATAATAAACACATTATTCTGTAATTTTCTGTTATCATTTAATAGATTATGCATATCTTCCCAGGAAAATAAATATAGAATATATTTTAATTTAATGACTGCACAGTATTCTATTGTATCATAGTACCATAATTTTTTAATCACTGCCCATGATGGATATTTGTATGTGTGCATGTTTGTGGTGTGTGTGTGTGTGTGTTTATTCTTTTGGGCTGCTGCTTCTAATTCACCTCCTAAAAGTAGAATTTCTAAAACAGATTATGAGGATTTCTAATTGTTAGAAATAGTGCCAAATTACCCTTCCAAACACCTGCACATTAACAGTATCTAAAAGTAACTTTCCCCATCTTGTCACCAAAATTAGGTGTTATTGGTATTTAAATTTTAAGTCAGATTTGTGAAAAGTTTGTATTAGATAATTGTTTTAAATTGCATATTTTATCAGTAGAGTTAATGACTTTCCTCACATCAAAATAATTCAAGTATTCTCCTCATTTCTCGAATACTTTATAGTTTTTTTTTAACATTTAAATGTTTAATCCATCTAATACATATTTTTGTACATGGTATGCGGATGAATCTAACTTTGTTTTCTTCCAAATGAATACTTACATTTAATTTCAATGACCAAATTATGATAGCCCTGCCCAGAAAGACTGATAGAAACTTGACCACTTCATTATGTCACATTATTATTTTTCCTGGAAGTTCCCAAAATAATCCCTACAAATCAATTGATTTGCTGCAGTTACTTCACAGTGACCACTAGTTGTCCTCTTGTGCTCTTCTGTTCATGTACCTAGGCTGACACCATTCAAGGCCACTTTGTAAAGTGTTACCACTGTGTGTTACGTCATAGGGTGTCTTCCCTTTAGATTATTCCAAATCCAGACAATGCTGAGATTAGAACAGGCACAAGAAGACTTCTGTGCCATAATTTGTCATTTGGACATTGAATCAAATCTGCTTGTTTCTCAGTCTTTCTTGAGCCATCTTTGTGAGCAGAGAATCTCACCATGTACTCATAGAATGAGTTCTATAAATTTTGTCCTTTGTTTATATACACACAAGAGTTCAAACTAGATTTTTCCAAAAAGGGATAGATATCGTATCATTGCCACCTGTGATTCTCAATGCCTTTTGTTAACATATGAAATAAAATCCATAGATAAGATAACCTACCTAAATATACAATTTTAAATTACATAGTACAAATTCAAATTACAACCATGTAAAGTTTAACTATATTTTAGAAGAAAATGAATGGAAATCAAATTACGATAAAATGTTATGTATTTAAATAAGAAAATATTTGACGAAACTACACTAAAAAAATCTGATCAAGTAATCTAATACTTATCTCTATGTATACAATCACAATGAATGAGACTACTCCAAAGAAAACCTGATACTGGTATTTTGCATTAGCCATTTCCTTCAATAATGTGAATTCCCAAAATAATGAACAATCCTTGGTAAGGTGATGCACCAAACAAAGTGTAGCCTTCCCTTGATTTACTCAATAATTTCTTTCTGGGAAACTTCAGTAATATAACACCATGCAAAACAATTTTGTGCTTATATGTAAAAAAAATTTTGTGTCTAGACTTAGATAGTTATAAACAGGTTTTTATATACACGAATGTCTGGTTGGATAGTCAATATTATAGGAGTCACATGACAAGTCTTCATCCTGTGGAAATGTCTCATGCATTGCAGATAATCCAGCATCCTTGAGAGCCACCAGTAGTATGTCCCCGCCATCATTGTGAGAACATAAAAATGTCTCACAAATTTCCAAAACGCCCTCACAAATTTCTAAACACTCCTCAGGAGTGGCACCACATCTTTAGAAATCATTGCTCAGCACTACTATTTCACTCATCCTCTGGGCACTCTCTACCAAACTCAACCCAAACCTCCCTCCTCAACCATACAAAACAAAAACCCCCATACAGAGCAATGCATTAGATAGATGCTTTACAAAAGAAGAAAGGAGGGTAATGTTCGTGCTAATAGCACTGGGTCTGATTTAACTAAACAAATTTACTTTGTTATAATAATATGAAAGCAAAGCAAAATCCTCTTCAGGAATCAAAAGAGGAAATGAAGGTTTTTAAAAAATATTTTCAGTGTCTTGATCATCTTGGATCTTTAATACTTAGCACATAGTAGGTATGTCACAAATACTAAATGAATAAATGGTGCTACTGTCTCCTGCCAACATACACTGTAACAGGTTTTCTTTTTCTCCTATTTTTTAGTTTTGTTAAGCAGAATAATGGTTCTGTAATGCAGCTTCCTTTATTAAGTTGTCGGCATTTCACTTTTTTTATCCATATTTCTCCTTTAGCTGAAGTTCATATAAAGACACCCCCTCTTGTGTTACACAAAAGTAATCATCTTTGTCAACTTTTCCAGTGAGTAACATTCCATGATAAATTTAATTCACTGTACTATTGCCATCATTAAATTGTACTTTATGTTCATGTCTTGTGAATGTCAATAGATCACTGGTTTAATGGAGTATAATAAATGAGCTCTTAATTGATTATTGTTCTCATAAATCACTGTACTTCCACACAAAAGAAAAAGATCTGTGAAGTACACAGATATAATGTGATGCCCCTGAGCACAAAGAATGGATGCCAAGCATAAAAATGTAATTTTGAAAACTCAGGAAAAATAAACCCTGGAGCATCACATATTAGAATCATATTGATAGTTACAATTTTTTTAACCCAGTCTGCACCACAAGGTGTAATTTGGTTTTAAGATAGGCTTATAATAAAAACTAGTTCCTCCAGGTGTCACTTCCTGATCAAAACAGGCTTTTGCCCCCATATAGTAATTATGTTTCAAGGGATACTAGGTGTTTTAAACTGATGACCGTTGATATTTCAAACTGCAACTATGCATTGCATGGCTATGTCTGAAAGAGATAGTGACGGTTATTTGGTATAGTAATGGCTATTTGGTATAATGCAAGCTTAAGAAGGTACTCCACAATATAAAGAAATAGCTTTTGGAAACAGTCAGAAGTTCCACTATCGCAACTAAATAACCAATGACAAGGAGCTATTCTCTTACCCTTCTAAAATACATTTTATTTGACATGTCCTTGTAGGGGAGTAAAAAGCAGGTCCTTTTATTCCAAGGATTTGTAAGAACACTGGAAATATGGAAAAAATTGTACTTATCTCTTCTGAATAGTAAATTGTTTCATCTTATCTTTTTCTGTCATTGCAACAATGCTACTATGGATATCCATTTTAAAAGTATCTTTATTAAATAATCTGCTGTGTCACTGGGTAAACCAAAGGTTAGAAAGTTATAATTTAACTAAAGTCAAAAGGCTAGACAGGGCAAAAACAAGACTTAAATGCTGATGTTTAGACCCCTAATTAATGCTATTTGCATTACACCCTAGCAGATTCTTTACTGTGAGTGCAAAGTGCCCTATAATGTAATCCTCCCCTCTCAGAACCATGCCTTACTCTTTGTTCTCCAAGCCTGAAGTCCTTGAAGTATGTCATATGTGCACTGAGCTCATGGCTGAGGATACAGAGAATCATTACAATTCCTTGTTTGACCCCTATCTTCAGCTCCTTTAGAAAATGCCTGATAAAACAACTTGTTCTTAGTTCATATAAACTGTGTAATGGCAATATCACAGAAGCCCACATATCATACGATTAATGACAGGTGAACAACCGCACTCATACTATATTGATGGCCAAATCTCACCTTGTCCCCTGTGAACGCTTTGTGGTCCTGGGACTGGGAGTTTCAGTTCAAAACATGCTTTAAAAATACATCTGTCAGTGGGATGTGTCTACTGATGAATCAGGTTTCATTTATATAGAGCCCCTCAATGCTAATAAATGAAGTCACTTAGGACTTAGATGTTAGATCTGTCAAAGAAAAGCCCCAGTGAAG
>NW_017732628.1:139236-141202 GCF_001890085.2 Hipposideros armiger | reverse complement strand
ACCTCTCTGGCCATCCATCTCCAGCTATAGGAGTAGGGAAGAAAGGCAAAGATAAAATGAGCATCTCTCAAAATGTTGTTATGAATGCAAAAATAAAACTTGGTTAAAATAAACTCTTACAAGAAAATGAATTCAGTGACTTGCTCATTAGTCTTTTGACTAATTGACTTTTAATTAGCTGATCCTGAAACCCCCACTCCCAAACCATAGGAACACACCCCACCTTGGGTGTGTGCATATAATACAGGCTTGGTCAATCAGTATCTTACTCCCTAAGCATACTTAAGACATATGACCCATACCAGAGTCCACGCTGGGAAGATGGTTTGAGCCGTGGGTAAAGATGCTTCTTCCTCCTTTTGGATGTGAAGTTATAATGACCATGTAAGCCTGGAGTTGTCAATGGCCACATTGTCATCTTATAGAAAGAGACTCTCTGAGAGCGAAGCCAACACCAAGGAAATCAGAGCCCAGTACAAACAGAAACAACCCTAATCATATAGTTGAAAACACATTACAAGCTATTCCTGAAGCCTGATGCCTGTAGGCTTTTCAGCAGTATGAAACAGTACAGTGTCTTTTTGAGATTAAGCTCTTTTGACTTAAGTTTCTGCCACTTACAACCAAGGGTAGACCAAAAGATCATGGCAACGCACTGAGAAAATGTTAAAGAACTATGCAAATGTAAGGACTTTTTAATGTTGCCAAATAAATGCAAGAACTTTCCCCAAAATATTCTATTTGGTCTGATTCAAGTCCAGTGGCTCTATCATTCTTTATTACAACTTTCAACTCAATCCTTACTACCCTTATGTTGTATAAGCTAGTATGACCATTATAAAAGGTTGAAATAAAATTTAAATGAAAACAACATAAAATTATCCAAACTTAACTGCAAAGACCATGGAATAAATGAAAAGTGTTACGAAATCAGTGTACTTGTGGCATGTAAAAACACTATTCTGACTGCAAAATCGAAATACATTAAATTCATTATGAAAATTATTCAGCTATTGTGACTAATAAGTACTGCTGTGTATGTCTATGAATAGAGTTTGATTTCAGGGACTTTGTGTTAATCAGCATACAAATTTAAGGATGACTAGTCTTTAATAACAGAAAATACTTTTGCCTCTAAGAATAGGTAGTATTATCCAATAGTCCTTTTTTCTAAAAATGATTATATTCATATCTTCCCCAAACCTATTCTTTCACCTTTAACTCATCAATCAGGAACTATACCATCATCCCAATCAGATTAAAAGATTATTTTCATAGAAAAGCTCAATATCATGAATATCAGTCATTTGAATAATCTTTTTAAACTGCAACTCTACTTTAAAAACTTTGATCAGTGAGAAAATTATTTTCAGGTTATGTTCATTTCATTCAGGATGAATGACAGTATTTATTTCAGTTCCTCATTGTGTATTCAGATCTCTACTAAATAGGGATATAAAGATTCTCTTTTTGCTCAGATCAATTTCTTTGGTCCTACCATTAAGAGGCTTATTTACATAACAGAAAGCAATTTCTAAACATTACAAATATTGAACCTGATTTTCCTCCCTCCCCTGCCGTTATCAGAGATACTAGTCTGGCAAAGCTACAAAAAGAGGGGTGCTGCTGGCCATGGGACTCATGACGAGAAAAAGTGCAGTTCAGAAGGAAATCTTGGCAGAGTTCCCACCGCTGAACACAGATATACATATACAGAAACTGATATGCAGAGTCATTTGACCAAAACTCTTCTAATCTGGGGTGAGAGTACAGAATACTGGCTCCCTCCTAAACATACTGTACAATTCTAAATCTAAAAAAATCAGCTAGGAATACAGCTCCCCAAAATCTGCTACTTAATCCCTTAAAATTTCAACACAGAAAATCAGGCTAAATACTGACTGCAGCAAAGAAGAGAGGTGAGAAGGAAGGAGGAACATCGGTATCAAAGGGAAAGACTGTTTTC
>NW_017732628.1:127149-134391 GCF_001890085.2 Hipposideros armiger | reverse complement strand
ATATATATGCATATTCCTATTTTGTACATTTTGAGTAAAAGGTATTTTGCCAAACACTGTTGTAACCAATTACTTTTTTTAAATTAAGTTTATTGGGGTGACAATGGTTAGTAAAATTATATAGGTTTCAAGTATACAATTCTGTAATACATCATCTATATATTACATTGTGTGCTCACTACCCAGAGTCAGTTTTCCTACCATCACTATATATTTGACCCCCTTTGCCCTCCTCTACCACAAACTCCCCCTTACCCTTTGGTAACCACTAAACTATTGTCTGTGTCTATGAGTTTTTGAATCTCTGTTTGTCTTGTTTGTTTGTTGCTTTCAGTTTTATATCCCACATGTAAGTGAAATCATATGGTTCTCAACTTTTTCACAGTGGCAAAGACATGGAAACGACAAAAGTGTCCTTTGATAGATGATTGGATAAAGAAGATGTTGTTTATATACTCAATGGAATACTACTCTGCTATAAGAAAAGATGAAAGGCTGCCATTTGCAACAACATGGATGGATTTTGAGATTATCATGCTAAGTGAAATAAGTTAGACAGAAAAATCACCATTACTTTTTAAAATTTAACAGTTCCTATCAGATTCATCCCATGTAGATACAAATATATAAAACTCACTCTTTTTACAGCTTCACAGTACTCCACTTTGTGGATATACCACAGAATATTGGGTTGTTTCCAGCCTTAAAAATGCTGCAATGAATGAATTGGATTTGCCTTTTCCTTCCATTGCTAACTTGTCTCCTATATCCTCTCCAACTCAGCAGCCAACTAAACTTTTGTCAGGTAATCAAAACATAATACTTGACATATCTGACACTCCTATTAAGTCTCTTAGCCCTCGAAACACCCTCATTTTGTTTAATATGTCAGCCTGACTGTCACATGCCCACCTCCTCTACCACCTGTTATCCTAGAACCTAATGTACTAAAACAAGAGCGATTCACATCCATTCATAAAGTCACTGATGGTTTTTAAAACAGTTAATGTAGGCACTGGTCCTGGGAGGATGGAAATGATGTCAATAGGTGGTGATGAAAGATAGGGCATTCTAAACATAAATAACAAAATGACAACAAAAAAATGGAAGCAAAAAAATGTAGATTGTGTCAAAGAACAACAAGACATTCTGTATGGCTAAAGTACAGGCTGTGCACAGGATAGACCTTTTAGAGAATGAGTAGATTGGGAGCAGATGGGACATGACAATTTGACCTTATTTGGCATTTCTGAGAACAGAAAAGTACAAGTTGTAACAGTGCTTAAGGTATAAGGCTCAGGATGCAGCATGAAGGATGGATTTTAGGGGAAGACTCATGGCACAAAGCAGGCCAGAGCTGATGAAGTTTAACTTATAGTAGATGGAAGCAGAAATAAAAGTGTAAATTTATGATGCACTGTGAGGTAGAAACCAATAGAACTTGAACATGGATTGGATATTGGAGGTATGGAAGAGTAAATAGTCAAGAGTGTCAAATCTAGATGCTGATTGCCTGGGCAAAATAAGAAGTTCAAGTATTTACTGTGGCCTTTTTCTCTTTTAACAGCAAATTTCATGGTTCTTCCCCCAACTGGTTTTTCAGAATTTTACTATTCATGCCCTGTCTTCTTTCAAGAAAACACAAAATTTGGAGAGAATTGAAGCGCTTCCTAAAACTAATTAGATCAGAAAGCTACTAAGTAGAACATAATCTCATTTATTGATTTTCTTAGAAATTTTGTGCTCCATTTCATCCTAAACCTCTTGAGCTGGAACTTCACTTTCTTTCCTTAATCCTTATGCCTGTTTCATGATGCATTTATTAAATTGCTTGATTGTAAGAATTCTCATCTGATTACAATGACACATACTTGCATGCAGCATATAAAAACTTCCAGCATTCACAGTCATAACTCTACACTGGATTTCCCCTAAGTAGGACTTCAAACACTGTCTTAAAACAGCCAGCATAACTCCTCAGACCAAGTCACAGGACCAGTGTGATAGCAATATTCAGATGCTATCTCAGTAGCAATGATTTAGATGGAATTCAAATCATACCTGATTCAATCAATTAACCAATCAGTGCACCACTATGCTGGACCTCAAAAACATAAAAGAGAGATTTGAAAAACAATTCCTACCTTCCAGGAATTTGGTGATGAGAAGAAATACAGTCATACTGTTATAGGCAAGCATTTAGTTAAATACCACAGTAAGTGATTCCAACTTAATCAAATGCAGTTAAACATTTGAAAATCATGTTCACTGACTGGTATAAAAGGGAAAGGCTTCGTGGAGATGGAAAACCTTCACTGGCCTTTGAAAGACTTGTCAGCATAGGGCCAGCAAACAAAACGAGAGGAGAACAGAGATTTGGAGGAAAGCAAACTCGGAGCCCTGGAATGAGCCAGGTATGGACATGAGACAGGAGAGATGCTAATTTTGGTGAAACAGAGGGCAAATGTTAAAGAACAGAAGGATAAGAGATTAACAAGGATGGGAGAATGTTAGAGTGGAAGTGGAAGGTTTGCTAGACACAATTCTATGGGCAAGAAAAGTTATTGAAATTAATGACTAGGAGAGTAAGATAATTGCAGTGAAGTTTTTCAGAAGATGGACTGACAGGTGTGTTCATGACCACTTGGATACCAGAGAGATAATAGAGGAAGGACACCAATTAGGAAGCTACTCTAATAGGAGGTAGGGTCAGCAAGATGATTAAGATAATGGAAAATGCAAATGAGATGCAGGCAAAATCAAGTCCCCCAAAAGATTCTGTAACTCTATGAGCTCTTAGGATAGTTATGATTATTGGAAAGTAGGGAATAAAAAAACTTTTTTTAAAAGGCTAAACTTTTTTATGCAGCTAAATGCTCGATTAAAATAGATTATTTTCAGGGCTGGCATAGTGGCTCAGTTGGTTAAGAGTATGAGCTCTGAACAACAGGGTCACTGGTTAGTGAGCTGTGCCCGAGCTGAGCTGCCACTGATGTGCCAACAGGTGGCAGGATGGCTCAGCTGGTGAGAGCGCATGCTCCTAACAACAAGGTTGCCAGTTCAACTCCTGCATGTGGTGGGCTGCCCCCCTACCCCCGCCCACTCCCCGCTCCCTCCAGCAACTAAGATTGAACATGGCACCTTGAGCTGAGCTGCCAACAGGGTGGAGCTGAGCTAGCTGCACCCTCCATAACTAAGACTGAAGGACAATAAGTTGGCTGCTCCCCTTCCCCAATTCCCCAACACTGTTCCCCTCCCCTAATTCCCCAATAAAATCTTTAAAAATATAATAGGTTATTTTCTTCACTCTTAAAGTACTGTTTGTATCTATTTGGTCTCATCATAACTTTTTTTTAAATCATACCAAACAAGAGACACTAAGGGCCATGATAGAAATGTAAAGTTTCAGGGGGAAAAAGAAGGGGAAGAGAGGGAGTTTTCCAGGTTTTTTGAAGGGAGAAGGTAGTTGCCTTAAAGTTAATAAAATAGAATTATGGAAAAAGAAAGCATGATTAATTAAAAGCCTCTCTAGAAGATAATAGAAAGAAAATTCATACTTACTGAGCATCTACTTTAGATGCTTCATCTCATTTGATCTTCGCTTCAACCCAAGAAACTAGTTTTCACATTTTATAGTTTTTGAACTAAAGATACTAAAATATTAAAAAATTTATACAGACATAAAGTTATCAAATACAGGAAAAAGAGGGTTGAAATCCAAACCCAGGACATGCTATGGAATTCCTGCTGTGGAATATTGCCTCCTCAGCTCAAATCCTCCATGAAATGCTCCAGAAAAGAATTTTCTTTCCTGCTTACCATCTNCAACACTGTTCCCCTCCCCTAATTCCCCAATAAAAAATCTTAAAAAACAAAAACAAAAACCAGAATATACATTAAGAAGTCTTGTTTTTAATAAAGCACTTTTAACTACCTTGTTTTATGACTGAAATGGCATGTGGCATATAACTGGGACACATAATAAGTCATGTTTTTGGCTACCAAGGATTAAACCCGATTATTATATTCTGCTTTTTCAGACCCATTAAAACATCTTAAGCTCCATGCTTCTGTCCATACTCTCCTTATTTAATTTTGTATTGTAGTACATTGAAAGGGTCAGTTTATCAGATATTTCAAAACAAAAATTGTGTGATTTTCTGAGTCTCCCCAGTAATAGAGAGAAAACCATGTTCAAAGATAGAGAAATGACAAAAGAAGGGAGATTCAGGAAGCAGCAAGTCACCATGTTTTTCCACCACATGTAGAGTGGTGGTAGTTTTCAGTAAGGCTAACCAATAGCGAGGGCCACTAGAATGCATTATCTAACTGGTCAGAGGAATTTATAGTTAAAAGTATAATGTAAAAGGGACAATTATAGACTTCCACTTCTAGCAGTGAAGGAGTAACTTGTAGCAGACTTGTTATTCAGCAGTAACTGGAAAACTTGACAAAATATATGAAGTAACTATTCTTAGGCTTTGGAGAGTAGGCAAAGGAGCATTATTGTTCCTAGGAGAAGGGATGCAAACTAGGTGGGCCCCATAATCACCGCATTCTCTGACTGGATATATGTTGAGGACTATAGTCCAGAAAGGAAAAACCCAGGGGGGACAAGAATATTGCTAAATTAAGAAAACAGATCAGAGTTTAGGGAAGCTAAGCAGCTGACGTGTGTGAGGCAGAAACCAGAGAGACGAAATAAAAAGAACTCCAAAAATCTACACAGGAGCCCACTTGAATCTAAATACTAAGGGGCACATGCACAGGATAAAACCTCCATTATAGATGAAAAACAACTAAGCAGCTGCAGGCTGAACAATTCCCAGAGCTTAGATAGGGCTGGGAGATGTTTGAAATATAACTAGCCAGAATAGGGAGACCTCTATGAAATGAGTGGAGACCTCAGAGATTCACCCTTAATATCAGAACTAAACTAACCTAGAGCAAAAGCTACCCAGATACACACTATTAAAACTTTAAAGTAAGCTTCAAAATGATCAAGCAGATCTTCAAGTTACTTAACTGCTTGCTAAAACAAGTCACAGCTTTTTAAAAAAGAAAACAAAATCCACATCCTTAACCACATAATATTTATATTGTTTAACCAAAAATTACTAGATATGTGAAGAAGCAACAAAATGTGACCCATGACCCAAAGGACAATATACTTGATAGTAAGAGACCATAGAGAGCAGAGCAAAATAAGAGCAAGGATCTGACATGCTTGAGATTGGCACAAATTCCCCAGGTAAATTTGGGGTTCAGGAGCTGAGGTCAATCATACTTTTCTCTTCAGCCAGAAAAAGTAGCAAGCACTGAAGAAGACATTCCTGGCATGGCACCTGACATAGACACAGGAAGGTGGAGATAGCTACCTGGGTCATCTAGGCGACCAGCCTGAGATAGGCTCATTGAGTTTTCACCACAACTCCCAGAGCCTAGAGGGCAGCGGGATGATTTTCTGTGGCCAAAGGCTGGAGAAGGGATTTGAATATAGATATGAGAGTAGGCACTGAAAAAGTTTTAGGACCAAAGAATAAACAAGAACTCGTGTACCTAAGAGCATGCCCGAGTGGCCGTATGATGAAGCAGCTTCACCGCCCTCCTCCACACATAAGTTGGCATCTAACTATCCTCTGAAACAGATATCTGAGGAAGGTAAGGAACTGATTTGAGAGACACAATGAATTAAGCCAGACTTAGTTTTTAAGTTGGAATTCAGGGAAGTTATAGGGGTAAAAAAGATATTTCTTATCCATCTGTGTTTCACGATAGTGTCATGTTGTATTGTTGTTGGTAGTGTTGTAGTTGTTATTTACTATAGAGACGTTGGTATCTTCTACTTCAACAAAGTAGACTCTTGGACTCTTCTGATCGCAATTTTCATGACCACCAATTCTCACTGATGCATTTCAGCTAGTAGGTCCCATTCCAGCCCCCACATCTGGCTTTTCCTCCATACAAGTGTCTGAGCTTGACACCTCTTTCCCTATCAAAATATTTCTCTCCTCTGCTTCTGGGATTCTTGTTCTCTACTTCTGAAGATTTCAATTCTGCTAAGCAAATCTATTGAAAGGAGTGTGTGGCTGCTAATACATTAATGGTCTATCTCTCAAAGGTAAGGTGTTTTCATTAGAACAAATGTCTACTTGGCAAAATGTTTTAAGAGAATATAAACTTCACATCTGTTGAGAACTTGTGCCAGTACACCAGAGTAAAGCACAGGGAAAAAAACAAGTCTTGAATACGTTCAGACACATGATAAGATTACGTAACTATTTTCTAAAGACTATGAATGATAGCTAACTCTTACAAAAGAAAACTTTTCAGTTCTCTGAAAGTGACCCCTGGCACAAAATAATTTTTCTACAGATATATGCATTGCTGATTTCCATCTCAGGTCTAGTATCTTTCAGATCTGCACATCCTCAGTTCCTTGGAATTCATTCATCACCCAATTTTTTTTCTTCACTTAACTATCAATTTTTAAATGTTACATTGTAGACTTTTTACATATACCCATTCACCCTAATCATCTCCTCAGTCTGATTATTTTTAAACAAATCCTAAATATTATATAATTCTGTCTGTAATTATTTTCATTTGCATCTCTAAAGCATAATATCTTTCTTTAATACAACAACAACATTATCCCACATAAAAATTTTTAAAATACCTTAATGCTAGCAAATATCCAGGCTATCGTCAAATATCCTCCATACAATGTTTTGGGTTTCTCTTGTTATTGTTGGTATTTGTTTGTCTATTTATTTTTATGGTTGCTTTGTTCACATAAGTTCCCCATAATGCTTTTAGCTGATATGCTTCTTAAGCTTCTTTCAGCATTTGCAATTTATTTCCTGAGGACACCAGATCATTTGACATGTAGAAAACTCACTTTTTGGGGTTTTGCTGGTTATACCCTTATATTATAATCTCACCTGTTTTGCTGGTTAAATTTCACATTCCCTTAATTTTTAATTTAAATTTTCTCTCATCTTAATAAATAAATTTTTAAATGACAAGAGAAGGTATCCTTCATATGCATTCACACCAGGGCCAATGCATTCCCAGCCCAACATTCTCTTTGCCAGGTCCCATCAGCCTCCCCACATAGGTAAATTTTTATTCATTTTTGGTATAATTGTTTTATTAAACATAAGCCATATATATAGATAGATACATATTGTATATAATATATAATATATTGGGTTGTCAGAAAAGTCATGACGCATTTTT
>NW_017732628.1:107594-122431 GCF_001890085.2 Hipposideros armiger | reverse complement strand
TTTTTTCCCCTTTTGGGGGAGGGAGATGGTGGATGAGGGTAAAGGGGGTCAAATATATATAGTGATGGAAGGAGAACTGTCTCTGGGTGGTGAACACACAATGTGATATACAAATGATATATTACAGAATTGTACACCTGAAACCTATGTAATTTTACTGACCATTGTCACCCCAATAAATTTAATTTTTTAAAAACTGGAATTTGAGAAGGGGGAAAAATCCTATGTTTAGGTTTTTAAAGAAGTACTAAACAAACCTTTATTGTGTTAATATGCAGAGCCTATCCAAAGCAGAGATATTGGCAACATGCCCCAAAGATTTTATCCACAGAACATTTCTCTCCTGGTGCATCTTGTGGGGTTAACGTTCCTTATTAGGTTGGACAATATGATCTGGTATTTCTGAAAAAGCCTTAAAGGATGGAGAGTGGAAAGGCTACTGGTATACATTTATTTGTTTAAAAGTAGAAGTATAAGTGGTGAATAAACACCCCACTGAATTTTATTATATAAGAAATCAAACAACATACTTAGGAATGAATCACTATGAGAAAGACTATTTCAAATGTTACACAGCTGCAAATTTGGGAACACGAAGCCTATTTGGGCTCTTAATAAGCAAACCTTTCCCAAGATACCATGACAAAGCCTTCGCCAAACAGCCTTTGATTCATCATACCTGTTCTGTTTCAGATGACTTCCTCTCTGGAAAAAAGTGAAAGAAAGTGGTCAGCATTTGGAAATACATGAATCAAAACACAAAGGTGAGTCAAAGAGAACAGTAGTGCATAAAATTATAAAGAATCTTTTCTCAATTAGATTAGCTTTAAACTTTCATGATAAATGTGGAATAATATGGTTTCCTAAAAGAAAGGTATTTAGTTCTTTTTCTTACACTTCTCTGTGATTACTTAAATTGTAAAAGCTAAAAAAAGTTTTAAAAAATGTAGAATTAAAATTTAAAAAATATATAATACCAAATCTTTTTAGAAGAAATCTATGTACAGGTATTGTATGATAGTATTCACAGAGTTAGCAAAGAAAATGTTAATACCTCCTGTAAAGAGTGAGAAAAAGAATAAGGATAGCAAGAAACGGTTTTTTTGTTTTTTGTTTTTTGGGGTTTTTTTTCCACCTTTTACCGTTCTGTACTGACAATATTTTCTAGCAGGTATGTACTGCATTTTTAATTTTATGATAAAATAAAAAATTAATTAATTGGATGTTTTTTTTCAAAAACATATATAACCATCTCTACCATGAAGATAGTTATGAATATTCATTTCTTTTTCTAACAGAAATGTTATTCTGTTCTGAAACTTGAGTATTTCACTTAAAATATTCTGATTGTGTTTCTCTGTCCCTGTATTTATGAGTATGCCCCCACTATTCTTAATAGTTGCAAAATAAGTCATGATATAACTGTCCAATAACTTGACTCTTACATTTTGAAACATATCAGTTGTTTTCAGTTTCCTACTATACCAAACGCTTCGGTGAACATCATTGTATGCATATCTGGCACTTCTGTATGTATATTTATAAGATAAATTCTTAGAAGTGGAGTTGCTGAAGTCAAAGGGTATGTAACAGACTATTAAAAGAGCTGACTCAATGAAGTATAACCAAAATGACTTCAACCTGTCTCACCCCTAGCCTTCCCTCCCTGTCCTTCAAGCAGATTGCATAACTTTCTGGTTACTTTGACTTTCAGATACTAGAAAATCCAGGCTAGTCTACAAACAAAACTGCACCCTTGCATCCAGTTCAAATCTCCCCTTTTCCCAGCTCAGACCTGACCCAGTTTCAAGATTTTCCAGTGAGGAAGGGAAATAAGAACTGTCCTTGTAATATTTCTCTCCCTCTGCCTGAAGCTTCTCTTGAAACTTTCTTTATTTGGCTTGAGATAAGGAAAAGGAGGAAACCTATCCCAGTCCCTTTTCCTGGTGACTCTTGCTTTTTGGATGATAGACTCAAGACGATAGGATCAGTTTGGGTCAACACATTTTGCAATTCTTTCATTGATGACCTAGAACCTCTCTTTGCATAAAAGGAAAATTATCATCTATTGTTATCGCTTTTAGGACATTAACCCAGACAAAAAAAATGCCTTAATATTCTATTAGCAATATTTTTAGTTTGCACAGATACTAATAAATGACACTCCAGAATAGTTAAATTTTAACTCTGCCCAATAATATATCAAAGATAACTTATTTCTCCTCACCCAAGTTTAGAATCTTTGCCATTCTCATAGATGGAAAATGTGGCAACTAATTTTTGTTGTTTGACATTTCTCTGTCAGTGATCAAACAACTTTTCATCCATTTATTTATTTATTGGCTATCTATATTTATTGTTCTGTGACCTGTCAGTACATATATTTTTCCATTTTCTGTAAAGTTTTATTTTTCTTGTTGGTTTTATATCTTTTTATATCTTATATATTAAAGAAATTAGACCTATTCAGCTTAAACATAAATCTGATTTTGAGATAGATAGATGCAAATATATTTGCCAGTGTTTAGTGTGATCTTTTACTTTGTTTATGGTGTTGTTGGTCTTGTGCAGAGAATGTAGTTTCTAAGATTTCTAATGGAGCACAAAATTTTCCTAATTTTAATATATGAAGGATTTATTTTGGCTTAATATAATGGTCAATTTTTATAAATGGTGTCTTATGGTATAGAGTCAGTATGTAACTATTAGACTATCCATATTAATCATATCATTCTGAATTTATAGAATTACTAATTTTTTCATGTACTTGATCTGTCATAGGCTGAAAGATGTGGCATAAAAAATCTTTTGCTAATATTGAATTGCCAACCATTATTGCTATAGTGTGTCATTTGATACACAAAGTTTTATGATAGCTATATATGTATTCTGAATTTTGTCCTTCATCATTAAACTGAAAATTGCAGTTGCCTCCCTAACATGATTCAATCTCTCCCAGTTACATGGAGATATAAAACTGAGGTTGAATTAAGTCTCCATTCAGCTCCACAGATGATACCTGATTAATCTAAATCAGTGGTTTTCAAAATTTATGGCCTCAGGACCCCTTTAAACTCTTAAAAATTATCAAGAATTTCAAAAATCTTTTGTTTGTGTGGGTTATATCTATCTTATTAGAAATTAAAACAGAAAAATTTTAAATATTTATAAATTCATTTAAAAATAACAATACAATAAACCTATTCTATATTACAACTACCATCTATTTATTTAAAATAACTATATTTTTCAAACTTAAACAAATGTAGTGAAAAGACAGGCATTGTTTTTCATTTTTGCAAATCTCTTTAACGTTTGACTTAATAAAAGATAGTTAGAATCTAATATCAGCTTTTGCATTAAATTTGTTATATGTTGTTTGATTTAATTATATGAATAAAATCCAGCCATACACAGAGATGTAGTTGGAAAAAGGAAGGAAATTTCAATGGCTTTTTCAGATAACTATAGATGTTCTTTTTTGACACTATACTACATCAACAACTGATAATTATCTTAAATGTTAGTTACAAAATAGAATCTGAAACCATGTAAATGAACATTTTGTACTCTAAATATGTTGCATTAAAATTTATGGTCTGTTTTGTAGTTTGCATGGATCTTTTACCAAGCACGATTTTGTAATATCACACATTGGTCATTTGAAATATATTGGTTCTCTAAGTTATGTGAATCTTCTAAATGTTGACATGTTTTATTATACGATATCCAAAAAAATCACACTTAGTAATATCGCTATCAATATAACCAGAAAAGTGTTTTACTATTGGAAAGCTGCTGAACTAGCTCATGGTGGCTGACACAAGTTTTCCAAAATTCAATTTTTTTGCCTGAAAGCCTGAATTTATCTTTGGCAAAAAAATACTATCCGTGGTTTCCTTGAAGTGACAGATTCACATCATTTGTTTTCAAAAAAAAGGTCTGTCAAATACCCAAGTCTGAATAAAAATAGTATGTCTGTTAGTGGTTCTTTGAAATAAAATGGTATTACATGAAATAAAGCAGCTAGTTCAGCTGCAACTCAAACAATCTCAAAATGCTTTCCTGGAGACACCAGAGACAGCCGTTGTACTTGAAAGATATTGAATAAGTGCTTGTGCTTACTTCTCATTTCATCACACAAAACATTAAAAAGGCTTGTATTCAAGAGCCAAGTTTTGACTACTTGCTCAATAACATTCATAAGTAAAACTGGCATTTTTTTTCTTCTGCAAATGACCAGCAGTGAAGAATGCAACTGATAATTGGCAGTTTGGTGCCCCTGCCTTGAATCATGCTGAGACAACAGCAGCTTTACCCATCAGCTTTTGAACCATCATGGCAAATGTCAACACAATGAAAAGGGCAAATCACCTGTTAGTATTATTATTAAAATTGTTTTAACCTTGCAGACTTCTTGAAGGAGTCTTGGGGAATCTCTGGAGATCTATGGTTCACACTTTGAGAACTCTGGCCTAAACCATCCGGGAGGTAGCCGTACTGCCTTTCCACTGTGATTGATTTTGGGTTGTTAGAAATCTCTTGGGGGGGTGGGGTAAAAAGGAGAGTGATGGCTGTGAATGAAAAATCACATTTCCACAGTTGCTGTGGGTAGTCCTCTTATGAGCAAGAGGAAAGCAAGTGCACACCAAGGACTTTCACAGAAAAACAAGGCCAGAGACCCCATGGCACCCGCTGTTTTACTGAACTTTTTCGTTATATGTGTTAAAAATGAGACAACAAACTCAAAATGGAGTCACTTATACAAAATTTCATATCACCAAACCAAGATTTAACCTAATTACAGTTTTGGCTTGCCCAGAAATGGAATCTTAAACCTGTCAATCAGGAATCACCTGATCAGCACTAGTTAGGTGACCTGTCTGATTGACCTCTGCCATTCCCTAAAAGAAAGTAACCTAGCAATAACCAATCTATTTTTTTTGCCTAGTATAACTTCCTTGTTCCTGTTCCCTTCTGCCTATAAAAGTCTTTCATTTTGTACAGCTCCTTGGAGCTCCTCTCTACCTGTTAAACAAGATGCTGCCCAATTAATGAATCATTAAATAAAGCCAATAAGATCTTGGAAATTTATTCAGTTGAATTTTACTTTTTAACACATGAGCCAAATCCTCCCTTCATTTTCAAGCCAGTTTGACTTTGTGTCTGTGCTAAGCACTAAAGATACAACCGTGAATGCAACAGACAAAAAAAAATATCCGTTCTCATGGAAACTAATTTGAGAATCTTTCTCTTGTTACAGATAATCTATCTCATTTACCTTCGTGTTTTTTTAAACAGGCTTTGTTCTTATTCCTGATGTTTTATGTATATTTTCTAATTTTAGTACTTTTTTCTTACAAAGTTCTTTGCCCTCTTGTTTTCTAAGTGTAAATGATATACTTAAACTATTTCTTGAAATATCCATTTTAGAATATACTTTCTGCCTCTCTGTTAAAAAAAAAGGCACAGTTAAATTTCCTTCTACTTCACACTTTTTCTCCCCATCTCCCATTATTTTAATTTTTAAGATTATTATTTTTACATTGTCTACATTTATAACACTTACATGTTGCCCTATAACCACAAATCCTATAATTGTAGATCCCTAATTCTAATATAAGCATATAACTATTCACTGCCAGTCTTCTAATACCACTTTCCCTATCTCTGAGATCCGTATCATGACACTTTAATGCCTGATTTACATCAGGTAATTGTTTTTCAAGGGCTAATTGGTGTTATATTCTTTTTGCATATTTAACAACATCTGTCTTTGACCTTTATCAAAAAAAATCATTGAGTCACACTTTTTCCTCTTAGATAGCTGATGTTGCCTCATGATATTCTATCATTGAAAGTCACCGCGTCTGAGATAGTCTAAATGTGTTAATTTTTTTCTTTTGCCTGAAGAATTTTTCTAGATCCTTGAAATTCAGTAACTTCTCTAAGATACAGCTTGATAGTGGTCCATTTTACCATCTTTCCCCTAGCAGATTCTTTTATTTCCAGACCCATTTCTTCTATTCTGTCTTTGAGTGCCATCTATCTGACTCATTTGCCTTGTTTTCTTTAGGTGAACCAACTGTAAGTTATTGGACAACAATAGGAAATTTTCTTGTTGTCTGGGAATTAGGACTAAGACACCACCCTGAGAATAAAAGATGCCGTACACTTCACATTCTAAGTTCTAATAACCACCAGTGGTTGGTCCAAGACATCTCCATGTGGCACTTTTGGGGGGACTGTTTAGCAGGCCCAGCTCTCTTAGCAGCATGTAGTCAACCTAAGAGCAAGACTAGGGAGAGAAGACAATACCTTTAGGAGAGTCTGGTATTCAGAAAGAAAAGCTGTTTCTACCCCTTTCCTCCCCATGGGTTAGGGAAGAGGAATACTTTGCCTGTCTGAAGTCTTTAAATCCTCTTGATTTAATGGAGCTGTTTTTCTAGAACATGTCTAGGCTACACATGTCTAGTAAGATATTAATTGCAATCCAAGTTCTTGAGTTCTCATACAGATGTGACCCACCATATAGCGTACAAGGCACAAATATAAAACGGCTTCATTCTATTCCTTTACTTTTTTCCAGTTTTTTCTTTTAATTACACGCTAGAGTACTTGTTATTATTGTCTACCTAGTATATAAACATCCTTACTAATTTAAGGGTGACCCCATTTGTATGAGGCTTGCTGGGAAGCAAGTTCCCATCTACCCACTATGGCTTCTAAGGGGAAGCAGATGGTTTAGCTCCCCATCCCTGCAGCCAGGGCATAGGTGTGTGGCCCAGGCTCAGACAGCTGGCTTCTTGCCCCGGACTTTGAATCTGCAGTGAGTGATACAAGGAAAAGGGAAAGGCTAAAATCATTTGTGGTGGTGTCAGTCATCAGCATGGTGTCCAAGGCTGATATCGAGCAGCTGACTTTTTCATTATTAAAAGAAAAACAAAAACTAGAGTCAATTTCTATTATTTGCAATCAGGACCCTGACTGCTCCACACAAAATTAGGATCTTCAACTTTTTCTTCTTTGTTTTTAATATATAGTTATCAGATTTACTAAACAGTACCCTTTAAAATTAAGATCAAAACACAATTAACTAAGTGAAATAAGTCAGACAGAAAAAGTCGAGAATGATATGACTTCTTCACTCATTGTAGGATGTAAAACTGAAAGAAACAAAGGAACAAGACAAGCAAACAAAGAAACAAACACCCATAGACACACACAATAGTTTAGTGGTTACCAGAGGGTAAGGGGGGAGGGAGGGACGGTAGAAGACGGTAAAGGGGGTCAAATATATGGTGATGGAAGGAGAACTGACTCTGGGCCGTGAACACATAATGCAGTACATAGATGATATATTATAGAATTATACACTTGAAACTTATGTAATTTTATTAACCAATGTTCCCCAATAAATTTAATTTAAAAAAAACACAATTAACAATAAAGCCACAAAATATCTCAATGTACCTTGCTTGTTTTTCTCATGCACTCTTCTTTTCTTGGCATCCAAAAAAGAGAATAAACATATTTGTATTCTTATAACTAATGGCTGCATTGTAGAAAGCCAAAATAGCAACAACAAAAAAATCCTTCTTCTGAACAATTTAAATAAGGTGATGTATAAATGAGATTATGTGTTCCCAAATTAGATTTTCCTAGATTTGTTTTATTATTATTAACTTTTGGCTTAGCACATGAGTGAGTTGGTTCCTCAGTTCAGATAGAAATGCTGGTTGAAAGGGTTACATAGATACGCTCTTCATACTACTAAGGTTCATTCTGTCAAATCCTTTTACATATCACTTTTCTCCCAACGATAAATCAGTGAAATCTACTGCTATTTTATGCCTTTTTTCAAGGGGGAAAAAAATCTTTACTGGCTTCTCATAATATCACTTTTGAAGGTTCTGCCCCCGTATTGTGGGGATATTAAATGCCAAGCTCTTGTTTGAAGATACAGGCTACTTTCAATAAGGCAACTGAACTGCAGAGCAATCGATTCTCTGCCTTCAATGAGATTTAGACACTTTTGCTTCAATAAAAGTTTATTAAGCCATCTCCCTTTCTGTAGTGTTTTCGGGTGCTATTATTTTTTTATTCCCATTCTCATTTTACAAAACCTTGAAACCCGTTACCTTGACAACAAGGTAACATATTACTTACTTCATGAAGACCAAAAACTAAAGACAGCAGAGTGGAATCCAGAACTTTTCATCATTTTAGAGCTCATAGATAGAGGATTGTTGGCATAATGATAAAATAGTGCTTACCAACAGCTTCAAGAAGAGTTCAAATTATTGCTTCATAGGCATTTTTTAGAACTGTCCAAGTATTTTATTTAACAATACATATAGAGTGCTTCTAGGTGTCAGGCAGCGTTATAATCCATAAAATTAAAATCTAAATTTTCCTAGCCCTCTAAGCGATGTGCTCTTATTGTTCTCGTTTACATGTGCGGAGACTGAAGCATATAAAATTGAACTTGCTCAAGGTCATGGGGCAAGTAAATGTCAGAGGCTGGTTTCAACTCCTGGTAGTTGGGGTCCTCTGTTACTCAGTTACTTGGTAAGGTTATTTGACATTGAACTTGAAATCTGAATTAAATGTAATGTTTGATGGCAAAAAGTCAAAAATACTGCACATCGCAAATACATCACAAAGTGTATATTATCACACCTTAGGCAAGGCAAACACCCCCACCTGTGTTATTCAGTCCCAACTGGTGTGGTCTTCTTACTCCACTACATGTTAAAGGAAACCAAACAGAAAAAGGAAAATGGTTAACATTTCTCGAAAGAACTATGCTCTTGAGACCCTTCATACACCTTGTCTCATCTAGTATTTATAACAGGATAGGCATTTTTGCCTCTGCTTAATGATGAGGAACTGAGACTCAGAGAGGTTAAACAACCTAGAACCATCCAGAGGCAGAGCCAGAAATCAAATGCAGCCTGACTCATTCTGCCATACGTGGCTACAGTTTTTACCAAATTTGGTACCACTGAAAACTCAAAAGCCCAAATTAAAGTGGGAACTCTTACCTGACCATACAATTAGCTCTCTCTGAGTAAAAGTATCATTTCCTCTACTCTTTGATTCAGGTGCTATATTAATTATGTCTTCAGTCTGTTGCCATTGTAGGAGGGTAGGGGATGTTTTCATAGACCCTCCTAGGGTCTCTGGCTCCTTCTGAAAATTAAACTGATGAAAACAGCTTAACAAGAGTAAAGCATACAAATTTATTTACTATAAGTCGTACATGACACGGAACCTTCATAAGGAAACAAAGAGCAGAAGAAACAGTTAAATCTGAGTATTTTATGCTAGGTTTAATAAAGAGTGGGAAGTCATGGAGGAATGATAGGCTCTAAGGAGTATAGGTAAGAGTAGCAAACCGGAAACTTAGCAAAGCCTGTTTGTCAGGATTCTTCTGAGTGTCCCTTTGTCTTCAGAGATATGGATGCTCCTTTCCTCTAGGACAGTTTCATGATTGTTTCAAGGGAGGATTGGGGGTGGGGGAGGTCAGAGTGGCCTTCCTGCATCTCACACCCCTTCAGCTTAAAATATTCAATTTCCAAGTGCCATATTTTGAGGTATCATGTCCAGAACCCCATCCCCCTCTCACTATGGATCAAGCAATAGACTCACTGTGGATTCTATTTGATTCCAAAAGTTGTATTTTTTCTGTATGTTTCCAAATTATATTTATTGTTGATATTATTAATATTACTTCCTCACAATCAATTCCTCAAAGTTGAATTTTGAGTTTAAGGAAATAAACTTTATTATGGTCCTTAAAACATATTTTAAGCTTCATTCCCCTAAACAATTATACCAAATTACATTACCACCACAAATTTATAAATGTAATAAGTAAATTCAAGAATTTTATTGCATTTTTACAGAATAGGACATTGTACGACTTTAAAAATATTTCACTAATACAGCAGGAAAATATTATTATTCATTTTATTCATTAATATCCATTATCAGTAATCTAAACTAGAAAGGAGATACTATAATTTTAGAGAAACACATAAAATAATAAAGTGTTTCCTTAATAAGATAAGTGGTTTCTAACAGAAACTTCTCTCAAATTCCTACTAAAATACCTATAATAGAGAAAAAAGGTGAGCACTCACAATTGATCTGAAGTTTTCTAGAAGCACAATTGGTGGCTAAGCCTACATCTCTAACCCTCATCACCAGCTTTGCCATTTATTGGTCAAATGGACCTTTAGAAAGTTACCATCCTCTCTCTGCCTCAGCTGTCACATCTGTACAATGTGGAAAATAGTAGAATCTATTGGAGGAGTTGTTGTGAGAACTGAATAAATTGGTGCATGTAGAGGTCCTAGAGCGTCTGGCAAAGAATAAGTTCTAAGTACACTTTAGCTTGTGTTAGCTTCCATTATCATTCTTGTTGCCTATCCATTGTTTCTGAAAGCACTCTGATGTGTATCACTGCAAATATATAAGACCAACGGTGAGAATGAAAGTTATTATAGTGAGTACTCAGAGGTGTCATTAAATGGTGTGAATCACTTGCAAGGAGAAAATTAGGCCTTTCTTTCTCAATTTTCACTTAATCCTTCTGATTAAAACAAAATTAAAGTTTCAATTTGGGTATCAAGAATGTCTATCATCTTTCCAACAATTGAAAATCTCCTTTATTACCTAAGAAGGCAGGTTTCAGGTTGGCAGAAAATAATATTCGGCTGGAATTTAATAACAAGCTAATTTGTAAGCATATTTGTTTTCAAAATATCCTCCATTTCTATTCTTTTACTAATGTTTTTATTGAAATAACACAAAGCTTTTTATAAAATAACTTTTAAAAATGATGGATCTATTTAAAGAAAATATTAAGTACATAATAGGTGATACGCAGATAATGCAAAAATCAAGAAGTGTACATAAAAGATTCAGTTTGGGAAAGACTGCAATCCTAAACCAGAGGTCGGCAAACTTTTTCTGCAAAGAACCAGGAAGTTAATATTTTAGGCTTTGCAGAACATACAGTCTCTGTAGTGACTCAGCTCTGCTATGGACAATACGTAAATGAGTGACTGTGGCTATGTTCCAATAGAACTTTTATCTACAAAGATGGGTGATGGCTGGGCCAGGCCCATAGGCCATCGTTTGCAGCCCCTGCTCTAAATTATGAGAGATATTAGAATCCTGAAATAAATGTTTGATTATAGTCAAAGTATTATCCAAGATTTCCCTCCTGAAAAGTAAAATTGTTCATTTGAGGCTGGGAGATTTTTTAAATAGCGATTCCTTATTAATTCTTTAAAAGGCTGTGGCAAAGATTCCAGATTTTAAAACAGCTTCAGAAATTTAAGAGGAAACAGGATGGATACAAAGCATCTATACATCCTTTCATAATTCATATAAAAATACATGTATAATAAATATGTGAGGTGATAAATGTAATAATTAACCAGATGGGGGAATCCTTTCACAATGTATATATACATCAAATTATCACAATGCACACTTTAAATATCTTACAGTTTTATCAATTACACCGCAATCAAGCTGAGGAAAAAAACCCGCAGTGTAATTACTGGTTTCCTAAATGTGCATAATAAAGTCACTTACCTAAATCATTTCTCTTGTAATATGAATATGTATAAATACATGTGTTTTTTTAAGAAGACTTAGTGATAGCTTTACCTTGGATGATAGAAGATAACCTAAATATGGTCTCATAGATTTTCAATTTTATGGCAAGATCTCCTTCACTTTTAATAATGCAATTAAATTTATTTATAAGATTTAAAAAAGAAAACAAAATTGTAATAAAAAATAAAATATACATATAGCACTTACTAGCCACCACCAGGCACTATAGTCTAACACTTTACATGTCTTTTTTTTTTTTAAGATTTTATTGGGGAATTGGGAGAGGGGAACAGCGCTGGGGAATCCGGGGACGGGAAACAGACAGTTGCTGTTGTTTTGTTCTTCAGTCTAGTTGTGAAGGACGTTGCTTCACTGGCCCAAGTTGGCACCATCATTGGGCTCTTCCCGGGTGAGGCAGATCAGTCACTGGCTTCTGGATGGCCGCTCACTGAGGCTGCTGGCCGCTCACACTGGCTGCTGGCTACACATGGTAGCTTATGGCAACCCACTGCAGCTGGGCCTACAGCCCGCGTTGGCGACTCACAGCAACCCAGCTCCAGGTTGAGCTGTTGTTCAGCATCTTAGCTGTAGAGGGCAGTGTCACTGGCCCTCATATGTGGGATCGAACCGGGGCCCTCTGGCGTCCCAAGCCAGTTCTTAACCATCACGCCACTCGGCCGGCCCACACTTTACATGTCTTAACTCACTTATTCCCCCTAAAAATCCTTTGAGGTTGGTAGTATTATACTCCCATTTACACAGAAGGAAAATGAGGCATATACAATACTTCTTAAGAGCAAAGCTGGTATTTGAACACAACCGGTAGACTCAGAGCCCCCATTTTCACCCTGCGGCGGCTGCTGCTGCCACTCAGCTGTTGGCTGTGTTTTCCTGAAACCTTTAGCTCAGCCTAAAATCTGTGAAGTATGGCAGGGTATTGCTTTCTGGTGCAACTGAGAGCAGCTCAAGGGCTTCACCAAGAAAGAACCCTCCTTGAGCAGGAATGAGAGCAAGTGAGAGCAATCTCAGGTGATAATATACGAAAATTTTGTGAGCCTAAAGAAACCAGTCTCATGTTACCATGAAGCCCCGAGCTTCAGACAGCTAGAACCAAGGAGAAGCTGGCAAGCTGTTTACAGAGGTTGTACAGAGGCAGAAGCATGGCGGAGTCTTCATTTTAAGAGCTTGTTAAGCCGAACATCATATTGCAGTTAAATTAAATGCCGATTTAAAATTTTTAAAGAATACTTCCCCTCCAAGTTCAGATGCTTTTTTTTATAATCTGGCTACAAATTGGTCTTAATGTTATATATCAACAATGAGTGGTAGTTCATCTTCATAAATTTTGTTATTTTTATAGTTATGTTTTTGTAGAAACAATTTAAGAACGTGTGAAAGTTAATTCTCATGGCTCTCATACATGTCCCATTTGAGTTTAAGCATGAAAGACCACAATGCCTAGTAGTGATTATGGAAATAAAAAAATGAAAAAAATTATAGCCTAAAATAATCAGCATGAAAAAAGGCATGCCTTACAGCATACCTCCCCCATCCAAATATGGCAAGTATTACATGGGATGATAACAGTGGAATACAAAAGCAGCTTCCAGGGCTGTATTACAAATTATTCTGAAAATCAAAAACATATTTTCATTTAGAAATTAAAACTTCAATATTTTTTGAAACTTGGAATAAAGAAAATTATATCATTAAGCAATAAATTTGGGTTTCACAGAGTATTCTTGGTTTGTTTGCTTCAGTGTAATTTCAGAAATCATGTGAAAATAGAGGAAATTTGGGGTAATTAATCCATCACCCATTGATTACTGTCCAATTGTGCCTGAAGCAGCTGTTAGCGTGGCATCTGGACATGTTCTGTTAGCACCAAGAATAACATCAACAGCCTTGGTCCTCTACATCCTTCATTCTCTGCTTTCTGACTCCCCTTTTTAATTATTACTCATCCCCTCTCCAGTGTTCTGTCTTTCTCTCCTTCTTCCCGCTGTCAGAACCTCCATCCGTCCACAAAAAGAAATGGAGTTGTCATGCCTGGGACATTTATAAGAGAGCAAAAAAAAGAGAAAATAGGAATTTCTACCCCATCACCAGGTCTTTCTCCTCCTTCTCACCTAGTCACAAAAATGATGCTCTTACTGGAGCTACTCTGTGATATCCTCTTACAAACAGAACTTCAGGAAACAAAGGAAAATTACTAATGAGTATTAAGGATAAAAAGTAGTCTGTAAAATTGACATTTATAACCACCTTTTTCCAGAAATGATTTTAGGAGGTTTTCAGAGACATATTCACATGAACATTATTAAATGAAAATAAATAGGTGGTATTTTAGGACAAAGAATAAACATAAATAAGAAAAAAAAGATAAAACCAGAGTGAGTTAACATACAAACACACCCCACGAAGTTTCATCTTTTTATAGATGGGCCACAAATTCAGAATTATAGAACTCAATTCGAAGAGGAAAAAGTACGATTTGTTATGTTATTCATGGTAGGCATAGAAAATACACACACACACACACACACACATATAAAACATCTCAGAAGTTCAAGTATTTCTAGAGACCATGGATACAAGACAATGTTCTAAACATTGTTACAGGAAGCCGCGTAAAAAGTTTCACAATGCGCACCGCATACTATCCCCCAAATCAAAATTCATAACAAGCTGTGCTACAAAGAAGTTCAGAAGATGTTCAACATACTTTGTGGATTTGAGTCGAAAATATATACCTCCAAAAAATGTAGAAGTTACATAGGCGCTACTGATTAGAAACATTCTAATTGTATCTTCTTAAATGTGTTAGCCATGCCTCTGATAGAAAAGATAGATCCTAAAGCCATGATCCTTGACAAACACCTATTGTCCGTAAAAGTCTCCATTGCATATATTTTGCACAGAGAGCATTTTTTGGGAAATGATGTTTTCACTGTTCACTGGGGCTTATAACCCCAGATCCCTATGTGCTTGCTTATCCAGTGAACCACACTGGCCACCTATGAGTCTCTCTCTCTCTCTCTCTCTCTCTCTCTCTCTCTCTCTCTCTCTCTTTATCCAATTCACTGCTTTAACTCCATAATGATAGTGTACTTAAGTTCTACCTTTTTTTTTTAAGCTGAGCCATGCTGCCACCTGTTGGAGGCTCAGCGGCAGCTCAGCTCAGGCCGTGAATCAAACCG
>NW_017732628.1:54602-107059 GCF_001890085.2 Hipposideros armiger | reverse complement strand
CTCTCTCTCTCTCTCTCTCTCTCTCTCTCTCTCTCTCTCTCTCTCTCTCACTGCAGTGTTTCTAGGGAAGTTGATGGAGAGTGTGAGTATTCTCCACATCAAGATTGTTCTATCAAAACTTACAACAAAGGCAGTTCTTAGACAAGTGATTTTAGCAAGTACTAAAGAAGTTGAGTCTAAAATTAGTGACAGTACTTCACAATACATGTAAGTCCAATCATTATGCTGTTCACCTTAAACTTACACAGGGCTGTATGTTAACTATATCTCAATAAAGCTGAGGGGGAAAATTAGCAAAAGAAAATATATGAGAAAGCAAGCAAAAAATCAATATGTGATGAGGTGATAAGAAACTAAATGTGTAATGTCCTATTTCAGGCTTTAAAATAAGCACATTAAATGCACTCATCAACTTTATCTCAAATTCATTCTACCTTCCAATCTGTAGCAAATTTAGGAGAGAATGCACAAGGAGTAAATGAAAGAACCCAAACATTTTTGTAATTCTGCATATAACTCCCGTCTCTGGGATTTTCTTTTAGGAATCTGTAGAAAAAAACAAGGTTTTTCTCAGCTGCTTTCAGTGTCATGATAGTTTGATTGATCTTAGGTGATTCCTTTTTTAACTTTCTTTAGAGTTTTGTTAATTAGTGCTGAGTGTTAGAAGATCATGCAGATAAGCTGACAACTGACCAAAAATAAGTTAACAGAGAATTGCTCAAAATTCCCCTGCCACTAGCCAGAAATAATTGGTACCTTTCTTCGAGCTTTCCTAGGAGAATGACAAATCAAAAGGAAATGGCTTTATTTCAAAGGATTTTGATCAGCTCTGGAAATGGAAACATTTCACCATTTCGACTTCCACAGATCTATAAAATACAGTAAGTTTTAATTTTAAAAGTCACAGAGTTAGTATATAAAAAGGGAATGGAGTCTACTTCCTAATATCTAAGTCTAATTCAAGAGGTAGTTGTGGCTATTTGAGCATTTTTATGTATAGGAAATTACTTAAACTGTCTCAGTTTGGAAATTGAAAGCTAGCTACTAACATTTAGCATGCCTCTACTGAGTGGTGAGGTTTTTGTTTTAAAGACATACAAAGTCTTCTTTACAGAAATGAGCATATCAGTTTCCTATTCTGCCAAAGGGAACACATTTGGTCCTTGTTTTAAATTTCATGAAATAATTTCTGTTTAAAATGAAAAAAAAAAAGTACTTGCAGCCATGCTTTCTGAAACTGCATTTTTTACATCAAAGAGTGAAAGAACTCTTTTCTTTTCTTTTCTTTTTTTTTTGGTTACAATTAAGGGGGGGAACTCCATCAAAGCAGCTCACACATGCAATTTTTAATTACAATGTCAGATCTTGCCCACTTTTAATGAAATTTCATAAATGTCAGGTAACTTCTGAACATTTCTTAGAATCCACCCAATTTACACATAGACAAGCCATCCGAATACTTGGCTGTGGGGGAGAGGGGAGTGGGTGTGGGTATAAACCTTATTTTAAAGGAACCCAGTTAATAAGTTTCTAAGTTTGTAAAACACATAATTTGGAGAATGATTATTCAATATTCATGAAAGATTTACCCCAGAGTTTCTTTCAGGAGCAAATCCCCTAAAGGTTTTGATATCATTGATTCAACCAGCATTTTTTGATTCTCTATGTGCTAATTGTTCTAATGAGCATGGAGGAAGAAAAGAGAAAATCCCAATATCTGCCCTCCAGAAGCTCAAGTTCAACAGTTGAGAGAAATCCATAAGCAAATAGTAATGATCTAATACCATTTTATATATTTAGACTCTTACTTTGTCCCCAAAATAATTTAAGTCACTAAGTTACAATAAAGGGGGGGGGGTAAGTACAACATTAGAAGCACAAACAAAGCACAGAAGAGGAAGTAACAAACATGATTTAACTCATAGTCAAATGTACAAGAGCTCTGATGATGAATAAAAGCGTGGAATTCCTGTACAGAAACTATAGATTGGAATCTGGCACAATGCCAAATCACAACTTTGACTACATTTATATAACTAAATTCTATAAATGAGTTAATATATACCTATCAATAATTGGCAGATAAGTAGGTTATGCTATTTTGCCATTTCTATTCTCAATTTAAAGGGTTGTTGATTCCATAGATGGCCTATTTGAAGCAGCACATCAAAATATTGTTTTGGGGGAGAGCTCAGAAAAAAAAATCATAAATTTGCTTATGTCTTCTCTGTTTCCTTATATAATTGTTGGGGATTTAAATCATTTTTTAATTATTAGACTTCTAAATGAATAACAGAAAGCATTAGCCCTGTAAAGATTTGCTGGAATCATAGTTTGAAAACATCAGCTCCATGATTCTATTTATATGTAAAATATATAGGTATATTTCTCATAAGACCACTTATGGGGAAAAACACTTATGCTTTGTGTTCCATTTATGGTTTCTAGAAAGTAGTTACAGACTGCCTTAATAGGGACTTGTACTGGGCTTGTGCTTTTTGTCTGACTAGAATCAGAATCTCCTTGGGGAAGCGCCACTGCTGTCCTTGGTCCTGATGGCTCTAGCGTGCGCTTGCAACGCAGGCCTGGATCAGGCCTTGTAACTGGATCAGGAATGGCTGCGGGATCCAAGTCAGGCCAATCAAGGTCATTGGCAAGACTTCTGCTGGAGTTACAAGGGAAGAGGCGTTAGCTGTAAGAATAATGTATGTCTAGAGATGCTGAATTTCCTGATTAATTCAGTATATATATATATATATGGGCTTTGAGATGAGTTCTGGCATCTGTAACTAAAAGAGCCTTGATTAATGCAGTGTTCAACAAATGTGAGTTCCCATCCCCTCTCTTCCTTTACTCCTCATTTCTTTATGTAGGACTGAGAAGACTGCCAAAATGGGTACATTTAGCTATAGGCTATAATGTAACTATAGACCATTAGACTGTAAAATTAACTATTTTGTATGAGAAAGAAAAATTTTTGAAGGGATAAATATTATTGCTTATAAAATTTTTTTAATTACTAATTTTGTGTCTGATTTGTCATTTACAGATAGAAAAATCACCATGTTTCTCTCAAGTCTCTCTTTGAATAAAAGATAAAATACCTATCATGAATGCAAAGAAAACTCATTGTGGTACAAGAAGACAGACATGCACATTCATGCCTCATAAGCCTAACCCTGGAAACTCACAGAGAACTTCAGAGAGCATAGGCTGTTTTGTGTTATGTCAGTATTTAATGAAAACTCTACTGTTTGCTGAAAGACCTTATTCCACGATGTGGCCATTCTTCAAACCTTTTGTGGCTTGAAAAGTAAATATGCCATATCTCACCCTATTTCTCAGGAAGACAGAAAAAAATTTTAGTTATGTTTCTTTGCTAAACTTGATAGTGCATTAGATAGATCTTATACAAAATAAGAGAACAAAGGGAGAAAACAGAAAATGGTCCTGCTCATCATAGAATAGTCTAAGGAGAAAATACAAAACCATGTTTTTTCTATTGTGTCAAAAGACAGTGGGTGAAAATCAGGGAACAGGCTCAGCTGTTGGGAAACTGTACCTTCATGTTATCAACAGCTTACAGGAAAGGAAATCAAAGGGAACTTGCCTTTTTTTTCTGGCCTGGGTAGGATTTGAAAAGTACCATTTAAGAAAAGGCAAATTGCTCTATTTTTCAAACCCTTCACCTTTCTGTGATGTTCCCCTTGAGACAGAATTGGGTGTTTTTCCAAGAACATGTAATACATATTTGTTTACATATACTTAAGTCATTTCTCTTCATTTGGTTTTATACCTCCTCTAGGTGCAGTGGCCATTTCTTTTATACCTACCTCCATAAAAGGAAAAGAATGCTTTTGCTGATCAGTACTTGGCATAGGCAATCTAAGCTCTAAATCATAGTATCAGTATTCCCATAAGCAAGATGTGCTTCCAAACACTTTTACACAAGTAAAATGCATGAACAGACAACATGAACAAAGACACAAGTAAACAATATGAGCAATGCCACCTCCGTTTTCGCTACTTCTTGCCCTCTTTCTAAGGCACTTGCTCAATATATTTTCTTCTTTTTTAATTGTTGCATTAACCACCCACATCAGAAAACACCATGTGCAGCCAATCTGCTGCCCGAGTTAAGGTTCTGTTCAATATTTCAGTGTTTCCAAAATTCATGCACCACTTGTTTGGCTCTGCCTATGATCTTGTTTTCAATTTCTGTCTGCCTTGGGTATCTTCCCCCTGCCACATATCCATATGAGCCTTACTGCAGTACGTGCGGTGCCAGATGCTAGAAATGCCATGACACCAAAGCATGTGACACAGAATGATCTGCTTCTTCCCTTATAATTAAATGAGAAAACTGCGGGTATAGTGTCTCCCACTTGGCTCCATCACAAATGCAGCCAACAGATGCCACCACACATGATTCATGGAAGTACAAAGGAAAGATGTAAATATGCTTCTTAAAATTGTTTTTCATCAGGGACTGTAGCCCCAATGAGGTTGGTTACCTTATGAAGAAAAGACCCAATGTAAATAGCACTTTGTAACCTCTGTCCAAGATCATGTCACACACTTGCCTCATTTGTTAATACATCTGTCAGTTCCTATTGTGAGCTGACCGGGCACTGGGTTGGTGACAAGCCAGGATTAAACCCACTGGCAACTATTCGTCCCATGACCATCAGCATGTGCTCCAAAAACTCCACAGACATCTCAGGTTCGCCAGCAGCAGCTAATGTTTCCTTTGATACCTGCTACTTCCCAGCAAATTGCATTCAGTACAGACACCCCATCTGCGAACACTCACTTTCATCTCTGCACTTTCTTACTGCTAACAAGCTTCTCTCTAATAACCATATAAAACCCAACTATCACACATTAAAAGAAGGCTTTTCTTAAGAAACAAAACCAAGTAGCACAAACGAAGTTTGCAGCATAAATTATAGACACGAGGACCCTATGGATAAATTACTGCTGATTCTCAGTACAAAGTGTAACAGTTTGGCTTCAGAGGATTAAGTACACCAAGAAATCATGAATTTTAAAACTTTACCCCGAATTCAGTCTGTGGTTGGCCTCTGACCTGGATTCTATGATTTATCTTTAATATTAGAATCTAACCTCCTCCAAAATGATCTTTTCTCCTCAAATTGATGTAAACACTAAATAATTTTCATTTCATTCTTCAAACATTTAGTGCTAATGGCTTGTCATAAGGTATTGAAAAATGATCACAAGGAATTATGCAGCTGTTAACAATTTTCCCAGGTGTATACATTTCCTATCATATTTTCAGGTGTGAATGCATGTTTTCAGTCAATTTCCATAGCATTTAATATTTCAGTTAATAATGATATTACAATTAGCCAGGCCCACCTCCTCTTGTAAATGTATGCCTGACTTCTCTGAAAATGACATCATCTGCTGTGGGTTCCCATGAGTTCTCAGCTTCTTATCCCCTATTAAATAATCCAAAATGAAGAAATTTTTAAAAATTTTTATTGGGAAACAGTGTGTTTTTTCCAGGACCCATCAGCTCTAAGACAAGTCATTGTCCTTCAGTCTAGTTGTGGAAGGTGCAGCTCAGCTCCAAGTCCCGTCACCATTTTCAATCTAGTTTCAGGGGGCACAGCCCACCATCCCATGGAGGGAATTGAACTGGCAACCTTGTTAAGAGCACATGCTCTAACCAACTGAGCCACCCGGCCGCTCTCAAAATGTAGACATTTTTAAGAAGGAAGCAATCTAAATTGTCCTGTACTTTGGTGATGTGCAGCATTTTCATTCCTTTCAGTCCCTCTCCTTGCCTATATACTCAGCCTTTAGCACTAACATTGATGACCATCTAACACATGGACCTCACAGCCTGTATTTCTTCTTGGCTTCAATGGCCTCCTTCCCAAACCAGTCACAAACATTTCTGAACAGCCTCATCATAAAATTCTATTCCTACTCAACTGCAAGTTCCATGAAAGCCAAAGCTACAGCTTGCTCATTTTTGCAGCTCCCATAGCATCTGGCAAAATTACTTACACATAATACACCACTAAGGCTCAAAAATCTTTTTGTTTGAATGCAGTGTATTCAAGATCCTTTCCTCCACACTCTCTCCTCTATGATCACAATATTGTCATCTGTTTCCTCCCCATCTCCAATCACATCTTGACTTCATTACAAAAACATTTCAAACCCATATCTTGGACCAGCCGAGTGGCGCAATGGTTAAGACCTGGCTTGGGACGCCAGAGGGCCCCGGTTCGGATCCCACATATGAGGGCCAGTGACACTGCCCTCCACAGCTAAGATGCTGAACGGCAGCTCAACATGGGGCTGGGCTGCCATGAGTCGCTGGTGATGGCGTAAGCTGCAGCCCCTGCTGCAGTGGGCTGCCATGGGCTACTGTGTGTAGCCAGCAGCCAGCGTGAGTGGCCAGCAGCCGCCGTGAGCAGCCGTCCAGAAGCCTGTGACTGATCTGCCTCACCCGGGAAGAGCGCAATGATGGTGCCAACTTGAGCCGGTGAAGCAACGTCCTCCACAGCTAGACTGAAGAACAAAAGGATAGAAACTTGTCTGTTGCCCTTCCACCAATTCCCCAGCACTGTTCCCATCCCCCAATTCCCCAATAAAAATCTTTTAAAAAGTAAATAAAACAAATCTTTTACACTTCTTTCAGTTCATCATGATCTCTCCACTGGCAACATAGCCCTTACTTGGTCCTGGACAGCTGTTGAGTCACTTTCCTGCCAGCCCATCACTACCATCAAAAGCCTCACCCTGTAACCTACAGGTGAGCTTATCTCCAAATTAGCTTCCGTCACACCAAGGTCAGACAATTAAGTTCACAAACTCATCCTAAAAAAAGTGCTACATACCTCACTGCTGAATATCACTATGGTCACCTTCGAGGTACTCCCCCTTGGAAAGCTATGCACTGATGCCAGTGCCTACTCCACCCTTCAAAGCAATTTTGGAACTCTTCTTCTGGAATGGCCATCAGAGCTCTTGTGCTATTACACTTGATGTCATCCAAATAAATGTCTTCCTTTCAATATTTCCTTTATCTTTGGGTAAAGAAAGAAGTCATTGGGGGCCAGATCAGGTGAGTAGGGAGGGTTTTCCAATACAGTTATTTGTTTACTGGCTAAAAACTCTCTTACAGACAGTGGCATGTGAACTGGTGCATTGTTGTGATACAAGAGCCATGAATTGGCGAAAAGTTCAGGTCGTCTAACTTTTTCATGCAGCCTTTTTAGCACCTTCAAATAGTAAGCTTGGTTAAGTGTTTGTCCAGTTGGTACAAATTCATAATGAATAATCCCTCTGATATAAAAAAAGGTTAGCAACATCATTGCCACAAGTTCACGAACTGAATTGTCAGACCTGGTATACAAGCACTTCCAATCTATTTTTAGGCAGATTACAATGTCTAGAGAAAGATGCAAAAATCGCCCCATTAAGTCTCATATTGGGGAACTTCAAATAGATTTTTTTGCTACCTCTCATCCACTCTTAGCTTACTCCTAGGGATTTCCAAGATTGTTTCTCTCCTTAAGCTGCCAACTATTCACACTTGAAGCATGTCAGATTTGCTAATGGTCTATTTCAAGAGGCTGATGGCACCTACAAGTTATATAAAATGGATGCTATACATCAATGAAATACATTCCATGCATTTAAAATGTAAAAGAGGATCTAAGCTTCTCGATGCTTATTAGTGTGATAGCCCAGTAAAATCTATTTTTGATGTGGCCAACACACACTTTGGTATGTGACTTTATTTCCAACAAACAATTTACTTGAGAAGTTGAGCAAACATGTTACCTTTACTAAAAAAAAAAAAAAAAGTGCTGACAAAAAGTGTTGTCATCTATCAAAGGATGAACCCATCATTCAAACTTTGAAACAAAAACCAAAGCTGTAAAGCTTGACTTATTGCTTACCTAGGTAAGAAAGAGTTATGCTGGTTAGGCACAGTCTCATGGAATTAAGTAAACTGCTGATATTGCAAAGGGTTTTAAGAGAAATGGGTTGGGGAAGAAGGGATTGTGTTAGTTACAGAGACAACTGTGTGTTTATATCAGATTTAAAAGGTGACATGTTGGATAAAGAAACACACTTGTGTTTGGTTACAGAAACAGAGAAACAGGAGTTGGTTGATGTCAGCCTCAGACACAAGTTCACTGGAGTGAGTCCATTGTTGATTGGCTTACTTTCAAAGCATGAGGCTGTCACTGATTGGTTGGCTTTCGAAGGTAAGGTCACAGAAGCAAACTGTCATTGAAAAATTAGACAGGATTAAAACCAGCTTGGGTGTTTTCTTGTTATCATGTCAGCCCTTTCTTGGGTATATGTGGACTAAAACATTCTCATATCTAAACAATGTATCAGCTATAGTAAATTTTAGTGTTGTCAGTATCTGTTAATTCCATCTATCATAATATACCATTCCCTCGACTAAAATAGAAGACCTAATTTGGCATAGAGGCTTCATCTTATTTGCCAACGTCTATGAATTTGTAGTGATACCCTAGAGTGGCATATTGAAAGGACTGTCAAATTCTATCCAGGCTCAGCATGTTAGGTATCATCATTCATGAGTGATGTTTGTTATAGAGAGAATTGAATGGCAATATCATGTCATGCCTTTCCTGATTCTGCCCAAGATCGAAAAGCCACTCAGCGTCTACATTTGGCTAGGTTGGACTCCATGAATGGTTATGGAAGATTCATTTCAATAAGAATAAACTGAACTGGCTGAGTTCTAAGCAATCTGAATTTTAAAATGACAATGATGGAATAATGGGTATATGTGCTAAAGCAATGAAGACAGTATTAAAACTCAGGGAAGTCTTGGTGAATTGAAACAGAGTGAAAAAACAAACATTAATTTCCAGGAAGAAGAAATATTTAATTGGAAGACATATCATTTTTAATAATCTTTCCTCTGAAAACAATTCTAAATCTAATCATGAAATTTTGTAACAATGAATAAAATGTTTCCTAAGTTTAATTCTTTATAGTTATTAATTTAATATTCAAAATGTAATGTTTTATTATTGCATACTAGTGGAAAATACTATTTGCAAAATAGTGGAAAAATGTACATGCCATAGTCAGTTCCTTTCAGGAGATGGCATGTACATTTTTCCACTATTTTGAAAGCAACTCTCAAAATCTAAGGCTATAATAACTTCTGAATTGGGTGCAACACAAATTTGAACTGAACACTTGGTTGGAGTATAAGAATATGTCACTTTTTAGTGAAGGAGTCTGGCAAAGAGTCATACCTCGACTTACTTTTGCTATCCTCAACTTGTTACCACACAATGATTATCAGAGAACTAATTTTTAGAACTTTGTTTTTTTGTTTTTTTATGGTTTCCAAAAGGAAAATTATTACTCTTCATAATTAAAATAAAGAGAAAATAGGAGTTCTAAGTAATTGATGGAATTCATTAATTTGGAGAATTGTATGTCTCCTGTAGTATTCCTCATGATTGACAAGAATCTGCTCAATTTTAATGTCCCCTCATATGTCCAGGTTTGAATCATGTTTTAAAATTGTACATTGCTAGAGTTTTCTGTATCGCAGAATATCTTGATATCTCTACTTATCAGGATATAAACCAGAGCTGAGAAATTGATAATCCTTCTAACACAATGATGATTCTTTATACTCTGAATAGTTAATTTGGGGGACACAAATTTGAACTAAACACTTGGTAATTTCAAGTACCTCCTCTATAGAGACTTCCACTAGGCAAAATGAGAGAAAAATAATGGACTATATAAAAGCTGTATTAAAAAAAATCATAGATGAGCAATAACAAAAAACAGGGTTTAATACCAACATTTAGTACAAATTAGAAATGTAATGGTTAAAAAAGAAGGCACATCATTCACTAATGATATGACTGAGCAAACTTCTTTTCTGAAATTTATTCTCCATATTTCTAAAATGGCGAACTCTCTCATTGTATTTTTAATTATTAAATGTGATAATTCAGTCAGAGTGCATATTTAGTACTTGATACATGACAAGCATTAATAAATATGAGAAGGTCATAAGACCAGGTATGGAAACAAGGGACAGCTTCCTCAGGATGGTGAAACCTGAGCCACCTCCCAAAGAGGAAAATAAAATCCATTCCTGGTCAAGACACGAGCCAAGAAAAGAAAATGGAAATTTTCAAGAAAGACATTTAATTATATTCGTCGTAGAACTTACACACTATTTTGTAATTCTGCATAAGACCGTATTAACTTTCTTTTTAATAATAACATAGACACTGAATTGAAAGAGATCTTGAAAGGACAGCTTATCTATTATTTTAGCTTCAGACAGCCAGGATCATTTTTAAGTCACTTACTTGTGATTTACTTGAGATGACAAAGCAAAATCATAGCAATTTTCAAAATACAAAACCCTTTATTTGGTGGCCAAGCCTATCTTTAACTTTAAGACGAAGATAACACATTCCTGAAGGAGCTGCCAGCTAGATGTAGTCTCCAAGGGCACCAGTCCTTTCATAGAACTCTTTCCCTTCCCTGAGCTGTCAGTTATTATTAATGCTTCTGACAGTCTGTTTCATCCAGGACACTTGCTGAGGTGGAAGGTGTTTCTCTTGAGTGTTCGACTTATGGACAGAGAACGATGTTCAATATAAAAACTTCAATCAAGTGAAAAGCCTAAAGAAAGACCTCTTGCCACAAACAACTTCTATTTGTCCATCTTGTTAGGTGGAGATACCAAGTGCTTGTTAAAGTGTATTTGTTGTAAGAAGAGACAGGGTCTCTTGTGGGAAAAACAATTTTTTAATTAATAATTTTTTAAATAACCTTCAATAACATGTATTAATAAAACCTCCATATACTTAGCAGTTTAAAAAAAAAACTTTTGTTTTCAAAAGGATTAACATATCAAAGATACACATGGAAATATTCTATTTACAGCAAAAATAGAATAACTTTCATATACCAACACTCCCACCAAAAGTAACAAGAAAAGCTGTATAAAAATAATTTCTAAAATATGTCTGTAGGCATTGAAGAGCTGAGGGAGCACCAAGAATTGAGAGACCAAGTTCTCAGAAAGAAGAGAAACTCTTTGAGGTGGGCCCAATATTCTGCACACAGCTTTTCACCTTGGGGTATTTGCTGAGCCTAAAGAAGAAGGAAAAGACTGAAGGCAGAGGCTAAAAAGTTTTGCAGAATGAAAATTCTAAGAAGCAAACAAACCAATAGAGCCTTTATCATAGAACTAAGATGGAAAAAAAAATGCACTTCACGTCTTCTAACGCAGCCAAAAGGGCAAAAGAAGCTGTGATATTGACAAAAGGAAGCATAGAGAAGTAAGCAGAAACTCGCATAAGTATTCCCCTCTAAGCATTTGCCAATTCTTAAGTTGCACAAGGAAAAGTAGCTAAGACTCTGAGCAAAAACCTACAGGAAGCCTCAGTGGATCTCTCCACAGTCTCATAGTGCTAATGAAACAAAATTTGAGCTTCAGAATCTGCCAAGAAGGACAGCCCAGGTAAACATCCTAAACCCTAACTTGAAAACTTTTGAGCTCTATCTTCTGAGTTGGGAGAAAGTTAAGACCTACACTTAAAAACTTGAAACTATTGACTAGTGTTCCCTCAAGCTCTGCTTAGATTAAAGAGCCTGTCCCTACTCTAGCTGTCTGGAAAAGGGTAGGTTGAATTACCTCTGCAGGAAGATAACATCATCCAGAGCCTCTCCAAATTTTGTTATTAGTTTCAGATGTACAAAACAACATAATTATTAGATATTTACAACCCTCACAAAGTGACAGACCCCCCCCCAAGTCTATCTACTATCCTTCTGACATCGTACATAGCTATTTACCATACCATTGACTATATTCCCTATGCTGTACTTTACATCCCGTGACCATATATATATATATATATATATATATATGACATTCAATATTATTTTATATTAGTGGTTAGACATTTATATAATCTATGAAGTGATCCCCCCAAAAAGCTGTCCAATTTTTCATATATAATGTCATTATTTGATTAAAACAATTATTAGGCATACGAATAAACAGAATCAGGTGAAAAGCTGACAATAGAAACAAGACTGCCAGATAACCTAGATTTCATGCACAAATTTTAAATTAGGTATAAATGATGTCTAAAAAAATAGATAAGATGGAGAATTTCACCTGAGAACTAAAATCTACAAAAATAATCAATTATGCATTGTAGAACTGAAAAGTAAAAATAACTGACATTAAAATGTGATCATAGCAGTCTAGTTTCATTTTTTTGCACATGGCTTTCCAACTCTCCCAGCAACATTTATTAAAGAGGATTTTTCTTTTCTCCATTGTATGTTTTTTGGCTCCTTTGTCAAAAATTATCTGTCTATATTTATTTGAATTTATTTCTGTGTTCTAATTCTATTTCATTGGTCTGTGTGTCTGTTTTTCTGCCTATACTGTGGTGTTTTTATTATTGTTGCTCTGTAATATAAGCTGAAGTCAGGGAGTGTGATACCTCCAGCATTATTCTACTTTCTTAGGATTTCTTTGGCTATTTGAGGTCTTTTGTGGTTCCATACAAATCTGATGATTTTTTTGTTCTATTTCTTTAAAAAATGCCATTGGGATTTTGATGGGGATTGTAGTAAATCTGTATATTGCTTTTAGTACTATGGCCATTTTATGCTGATTCTTCCAATCCACGAACATGGAATGTCTTCCAATTCTCTACTAATTTTAAAGGACTGAAATCATTCAAGAAAATCAACCTAGAAACCAGTAATAGAAAGATAATTAGAAAATTCCCAACTATTTGTAAACTAAGCAACTTACGGGTCAAAGGAATAATCGCAATGGAAATTAGAAAATATTATTAAATTAATGATAATTAAAACACAGTATATCCAACCTTGTGGAATTCAGCTAAAACTGTAATTATAAGGGATATTTTAGCCTAAGATGAATGTTTTCAGAAATAAGAAAAACTAAAAAGCAATGATCTAAATATTTATCTTAGGAAGTTAGAAGAAAAATAACAGAAAAATAAATTCAAATAAAAGTAGAAGGAAAAATTATAAAGATCAGAGTAGACATAAATGAAGTAGAAAATATTTACAATATAGAAAATTAAGGGCTTGCCGAGTGGCGTGTTGGGTAAGAGCTGGCTTGGGATGCCAGAGGGCCCTAGTTCGGATCCCACATATGAGGGCCAGTGATGCTGCCCTCTACAGCTTAGATGCTGAACAACAGCTCGACCTGGAGCTGGGCTGCCATGGGTCACCAGTGACGGCATAGGCTGCAGTCCCCTGCTGCAGTGGGCTGCCATAAGCTACCATGTGTAGCTGGCAGCCAACGTGAGCGGCCAGCAGCTGCCGTGAGTGGCAGTCCAGAGGCCAGTGACTGATCTGCCTCGCCCGGGAAGAGCGCAATGATGGTGCCAGCTTGGGCCAGTGAAGCAACATCCTCCACAACTAGACTGAAGAACAAAACAACAGCAACTTGTCTGTTCCACTTCCCCCGATTCCCCAGTGCTGTTCCCCTCCCCCAATTCCCCAATAAAATCTTTAAAAAAAAAAAAGAAAATTAACAAAGCCAGTATTTGATTCTTTAGAAAATGAATCTATCATGTTGCTTTGTACACCTGAAACTAAAACACAAACAAACAAACAAAAAACTAATGAAATTATAAACTCCTACCAAGAAGGATCAAGAAAAAATAGGGAAGGTACAAATAACCAATATCAGGGATATAAATGGGGATATTACTACAAACAATATAAACATTAAGAAGAAAATTAGAAGATATTATGAATAACTTTGTAAATAAATTTGAAAATGCATATCAAATAAATTCTTAAATAATACAATATAAAAGTTAACACAAGAAATTGAAAATTAGAATATTACAATACTAGAAAAGAAATGAAATCTGTAATAAAAAAACCTAACCACCCAAAATAATCTCTAGATCCAGATGGCTTCACTAGTGCATTCCTCCACAAACTTAAAAAAGATGATACCAATCTTACATGAACATGATCAGAGAACAGATAAATAACTCTCAACTCATTTTATAAAGCCAGCATAATATTTATACCAAAATTTGACAAATGCAATTCAAGAAGGAAAATTATAAGCCAATTTCATTCATGAACATAGACATAGAAATCCTAAAGAAAATATTAGTAAGTCAAATCCAGTAGTACATAAAAAAAAGAAAGAAAGAAAAACATAACCAATTTGGGTTAATGCAAGGAGTACAAGGTTGGTTTAACAATACAAATTTAATCAGTGTATTTACTACCTTAACAAAGTAAAGGAGAAAAATCATACAATCACAAAAATATATAAAATAAAAAGTATTTGATAATATTCAACATCCATTTTGATGAAAAAAAGAATCTTGGCAAACTAAAAGTAAATGGGAACTTCCTTAATCCAACAGAAGATATTTATAAGAAATCTATTGGAAACATTATGCTGAAATTTGAGACTTTCCCCCATCCCTACTCTGGAGATCAGGAATAAGACAAGGACACTTTCTATTACCGCTTCAATTCAAGTTGTAAATCTTGAACTAAAAACTTAGAATATACTTGCGTATACATGCACACATACATATGTACAAACATTCATATATTTTCATTTTAATATATATTATAAACATTAAAAAAAAGAAAATTGTTTTTATTCACAGATGACATGACTGTATATAGAAAATCTAAGTGTATGTTCACACATCTATTAGAATCAATAAGAGAATTTAGCAAGGCATGTGTATCAGATTAATATACAACAATAAATGTACCTCTGTATACTAACAAGAAGCTACTAAAAAATAAAATTTTAAAGACACCATTTCCTAAAGCATTTAATACATGGGTATAAATCCATTAATAGATAGTCAAGACTTAAACACAAAAACATGAATAGATATTTTAAAGGCTCATATAATAAAGATAAATGCCATATTCTCCCATTTGAAGACTCAGTGTTGTTAAAATGTCAGTTTTCCCAGTATTGATACATATATTAAATGCAACCTCAATCAAAATCTCAGAAGGTTGCTAGAAGGAGGAGGGGAACAAACTGATTCTAAAAATTTGTATGGAAATTCAAAGGACCAAGTAAAGTTCTTTCTTCAAGAGTATTGGGGGGAAAAATAGAGCTAAAGAATTTACTACACTGTTATCAAGACTCAAGATATAAAGCTCTAGTAATTAAGGTACTATATTTGGAACATGGATAGACCAAGAGAACAGAAGGGAATCCAGAAAGAGATCCATTCTTTATGACGGAGACCTTGTGGTGAATAGAGAGAAGAAATGTGTGGGTTGTTTTTTTTAAATAAATGGTGCTCTGTTAATTATATACCCCCACAAAAATTAAACAAATTTTGAATCTATATGTATCCACTGACATAAATATCAATTCTAAATAGATTATAGATCTAAATGTGAAACCTTAAACAATAAACTTCTAGAAGATGAACAAAGAAAATATCCTTATGGCCTTGTGGTAAGCAAAGATTTTTAAAATAGGACATAAAAAAGCACTAAACATATAAAGAAAAAAGATTAATAGATTAGGTTACATTAAAATAGTGAAATTCTGTTATGACAACAGAAAATAATGCAACAAAGAAGGGAGAGAAATTTACCATATATATCTATCAAACAATTCATATACTGAATTTGAAAGAACTACAAATCAATAAGAAAAAAACAGCTTACTAGGATAGTGGACATTGCACAGAAGAGGTTCTGCAAATGGCCAATAAACATATGAAAAGTTGTTCAACTTCATTAGTTTCCAGAGATATATAAATTGAAACCACAAATGAGATTTCATTTAGAACACCAGGATGGCTAACTTTAAATTAAATGACTAACAATACCAAGTGATGGCAAGGATGGAAACAACTGGAACTCTCATACATGGAGAAAATTGATGCCATCATTTTGGAAAACCATTCAGTGATATCTACAACTGAATTTAAGCATTGATTGCCTATGAGTTAGCAATTTCTGAAAATTGGAAACAATCCAAATGTTCATAATAAATAAACAAATAAGACAAATTAATTGTGTTCTATCCATACAATGGAATATTAAACAGCACTGAAAAAGAGTAAATTACTGCCACAACAATAACATGAATAACATGGAAGAATGTTACAAACGTAATGCTGAATGAAAGAAGACAGGCAAAAGGGAGGACCTATGATATGATTCCTTTTACATAAAGTTCAAAACAGATAAAATTTACAAATAGTTGCAGAAGTCAGGATATTACTTACCTTTTGGGAAAGGGGGTAGTAACTGGGAAAGACACAAGAAGGTGTCTCTGCGGCGCTGGTAATTTTCTATTTTGTAATCTGGGTAGTAGTTAACAAAAGTGTATTCATTTCAAGAAAAATTATCAAGCTCAGGGATTTGTGCACTTTTCCATATCTATGTAACACTTCAATAAACAGTTTAAAATTTAAAAGAAGAATGTGACTACCTGAAGTTTGACATTAAAGAAAGATCAACTCCGATTAGCAAGAGACATTGAGAATAGGCCTACCATGTAATTTAGCATTCACAAAAAGAGCACTACTGTTTGAAGCTGCAAGAAAAGGCATTTTGTTATTGTCAAGGGGACTAGAACACCTCTCTGAAGATTAATGGAAGTATACCAGAAGATTGCATTTAGATTAGGATATCACAATACCACAAAATGGAGTTCAGAGAAAGGTTTTTTTTAAGTTCAGAAGAAATACATTTTTGATACAGGAAATAAGAGTATCAAAGTAGTTTTTCCACTGGGAAAAAAATCATGCCAAAAGAAGATTTAAAAAATCATTACAGATAAGAAAAGCACGGATTTATAACCATGATCAATCCTCTGCTTTCTCTCCAACCCTCCCCTCCCCCAAACCACTATATCAACAATATTACCATTCCTGTTGTGTTGCCTATATTTCCCCAAAATAGCTACTCTTTGAGAAGTGGGAAAACAAGTTTTAAATAAGCACAAGTTTTCTTGGTCACCACTACTCAAAATAGTTCTGTTAACCAAGACTTTTATTAACCAAGTTTTTAGAAAACTGGTTAGAGAACAAATACATCACAAAAAGTTTACAGTATTTTCTATTAAAATTACCTATCGATGGGCCGGCCGAGTGGCTCAGTTGGTTAAGAGCTCGGTCAAGAGTTTGAGCTCTGAGCAACAGCGGTTTGATGCCCGGCCTGAGCTGAGCAGCCACTAAGCTGCCAATAGGTAGCAGAATGGTCCAGCTAAAAAAAAAAAAAAAAAAAAAATTCCCTTATCACCACATCTTGGAAGCAAATATGTCTATACTCTTACACACTTGCCTTTCATAGGCCATACTGTTGACGCAGATATAATTGTGCTCAAGTCCCTCCTATGCTACCCTGAAAAACAAAAGCAAAACCAATACTAATTAAGCTGGTAGAGTGAGTTCCCTTGGAAACCCCTATCCCTTTTTCACTCCAAACACTTAAGCAATAGCTTAAAATTTTTCAATGGCTTTATAAGACATAGGTACAATTAAAACATAATATAAATATCTTCATGGTTCAGATATAGAATAGAAATTCATAGTGATGAAAGTGGTTCACAGCTCTAAACATGCTATGCTCTGGGGGGGGGGGGGGGGAGAGGGGAAACAAGTGTTAGTCTCTGAGAAGTCAACTGCTATAGGAGAATAAGAACAGAAGCACTCCATGCATGTCAGAGCCTACATTCAGGCTCAATGTTGAAAATATGTGCTGAGGCTAGGTTATTCTATCTGTGAGGCCTTGGATCACAAGAAAGAACAAAGTCTTCCAGGACTGGATGTATAATATTCCCAAGCCAATACTAAGTCAATATTTTGAACTGGGTACCCTAAGAATCCAAAGAGAATTAGCTGCCAAATCACCAAGTACAAGGATGTGTCAGGAGAGTGGGGGAAAAAAATCTCTCAAGATGAGCTTGAAAGTCAAAATCTAAAACCTAACAAAGAAAGCAAACCCACTAAAGAAAAGTCCACAAAATCAACAAAAAGGAGAACTGACTGCCAAAAAAATGAAGACAATGGAAGATTTTCAAACAAGCATTTTAATATCCTCAAACTGATAAAAGAAGGAAAAATTTTCAATTATAAAAAATAGAAGATTATGGTACAAAATTAGGTAGACACAAAACAAAAACATGTTGTGATTTTTAAAAAGTCAATTGTGAATGCTAGAAATCAAAATAAAACATTAAGGAAAGAATTTGGAAGACAAGATAAACGTTACGCTAGACAGAGTTAAGGAATTAGTTACTGAACCATAACTGAGGAATTCACCCTTGGATCTTGGTTCTCCCAAGGTTTCTTCCTTGGACTTCTTTTTGGCCTTCTCATTTTTCATGTTCTATAGGAAAAAACTTAGTCTTTCCTCCTGTGTTTCTCCTTTACTATCACACTGCTACCACACTCAAATTTCTGACACAAGATGTCTTGGGGTTTCTCCGAACACCAAGCAATTCTGTGACACCAGCTGGGTGTCCTATAATTTAACTCAATTCTGAGACTATCTACCTAGAAACACAGCATCAGATCCCATGGGTTAATGGCTCAGTCCCACGAGACTGGCTCCCACTTTAGATGTCAATCTCAAGTAGTAGGTCCCCAGGTTACACATAACTTCTGTGTGACGTGGCTACAAGTCACATGTTCCCATGACTGCCTCCCCCTCGGACTCCATTATTTGCTAGAACAGCTCACAGAACTCAGTGAAACACTTATTTACATTTACCAGCTTATTACAGAATAAAGCGAAGGATACAGATGGACAGCCAGATGAAGAGATACACAGAGCAAGTTCCAGGAGGGCCACAAGTGCAGGAGCTTCTATCCCCGTGGAATTGGGGTGTGCCACCCTCCCAGTATGTAGATGTGCTCACCAACCTGGAGCTCTCCAAACCCCATGCTATTATGGAGGTTTCATCATACAGGCATGGTCAATTATTAACGCCATTTCCATGCCCTCTCCCTTTTCTGGAAGATGAGGGGTAGAGCTGAAAATTCTAAGCTTCTATTTATAGCTTGGTCTTTCTGGTTACCAGCCCCATCTAAGAGCCCACCAAGAATCACCTCATTAGAATAAAAGATGCCCCTAGTGCTCTCATCACTTAGGAATTTGCAAGGGTTCTAGGAGCCCTGTGTCAGGAAATGGAGGCAGAGACAATATATATGTACTATATTATTTTTTTCTATGATTCACACATGCTCTCCTTTGCAATCACATCTTCTTCAAAAGCTTTTAAAGTTCTGATGATGAGTTCCAATTTTCTCATCTTCAGAAAAGACCTCTACCTACTAGAGAGAGAGAAATAATACAGAGAATATATCTGAGAATATAACCAGTTGCCTGATGGGCACATTTATCTGGATGGGCTGTCAGTACCTCAAATTCATCCCATCCCAAACCCAGCTCATTAACTTCTCTCTCACCCTGTAATCAGCTCTTCTGCCCTGTAGTGTCTACTTGAGAAACTGACACCCCTGTTTGTCCATTTATCTGAGTCAGGAATCTGAGGGACACTCTTGATTACACTCTCTCCACTGCTTCCTAAGAGCATTTGTGAACTCTATTCTCATGGCTCCATCCGAATACAAACCCTCAACATCTTTTATTGGACCCCTTTAGTTTCAATAACTCTTTAGTGATCTCTTGCCTTCAGTGTGTGACTTTTACAAACTTTTTTTCCTCTAGACAGCTGCTAGAGGAGTTATTGCTAGAGTATTAAAAATATAACATTGACTGTTTTACTTCTCTTTATAAAACTCTTCAGTGTCTCTCCAGTCACTTAATATGAAGCAAAATTAAGCACATGGTCAAATGAGGAGAGGTATCCTAAGAGTAAAAAAAGGTATAACTTCATTATTTATTCCTTAAGGGCAGAGACTATCTTTCTTATCTTTGTAGCAACACAGTTACTGGTACATTGTTAAATGTTTAATGGATAATTTTGTGAATGAGTAAATGACTGAATATAGAAGTAAGTTTACAATGGAGGCAGCTTTGCTTTTTGTGGTCCTGTCTTCATAAGCTCTACTGCCTGCCTTTCTAGCATTTAAGAGAGATAGCTTGAAGTTGACATGACTACAAACAGAAAGATCAAAAACAATATAAACAGAGAGGCTGTGTTTCTCTAAAGTTGAGATTAGGAACTCAGGTTGCAGAGTGAGGCACATCTGGGTTTAAATTCCAACTCCACCATTAAATAGCTGTGTGACTTTGAACAAGTGGCTTACTCTCTCTGGCTGTGGATTTCCTCAGCCATAAAAATGAAGACAATGATCATACCTGGCTTCTTAAGTGGATGAAGTGAAGCGAGGCCTGTAAGTCATTTAGCAGGCCCAAGTTCCCAGTAGGTGCTCAGTAATGTTAGCTTCTACTATTTTCATTGCCCAGTATTTACTAGGTATCTCTTGGGTGGTTTTCTCTCAAAACACTGAAATTCACTGGATGGTACTGGCCAAGGAAGCTCTGCCTCAGAAATGCCTTCAGACAAACTGGGAAGCCCTTATAATTGTTCTGAGAATGACCACCTTTCCATTCTTTTTGTAATTGCTGTTAATTGTAATTAACAGTATCTTACAGCACTTCACAGTTCAGCAGCAGCAGTTCCTTGCTTGATTCTCCTTCCATTTCTAGCCCACAGGAAATGTTCCCATCACATTTCATTAAAAATGGGTTTTTTTGGGTTTTTTTTAGCTGAGCCATCCTGCCACCTGTTGTCAGCTCAGCAGCAGCTCAGCTCGGGCCAGACTCGAACCGCTGTTGCTCAGAGCTCAAACTCTTGAGCGAGCTCTTAACCAACTGAGCCGCTCGGCCGGCCCGGATTTTCTTTTAAGAACATTGATTCATAGAGACAACTTTAAAAAGTAAGGCATTAATTACCTAGTCCATGTAATCTTACTTCCATATTGACTCTTCACCCTGAGATCACTTATTATTAAATTAAAAAGTTAAGTGGTATAAAGACAAAAACCCCATTCCACATTTCACCCAAAGGCTCTCAAGACTGGACCCTACATGTTTAGCAAATGTAAGTGCTTAGTAAGATGTGTGCTCTTTCTTAACTCTCTATCTGATCTATAAGCCCAGAGTGCAGGCCAAGAAACTATGTCAGAGAGATTAGTAGGAACCCTATTCAATATCAGATCTTCATTTCCAGATCCCACAAAACCTAGACTTAGCTTTTCCTAATTTACTTCAAATTATATACTTCACGCTCTTTACCCAATGACACATTATACAGCAATTAAAAACAAATAAACAGGGCCGGCCGAGTGGTGCGATGGTTAAGAACTGGCTTGGGACACCAGAGGGCCCCGGTTCAGATCCCACAAATGAGGGCCAGTGACACTGCCCTCTACAGCTAAGATGCTGAACAACAGCTCAACCTGGAGCTGGGCTGCCCTGAGTCGCGGCGCCGGCGACGGCGTAGGCTGCAGCCCCTGCTGCAGTGGGTTGCCATGGGCTACCGTGTGTAGCCAGCAGCCAGCGTGAGCGGCCAGCAGCCGCAGTGAACGGCCGTCCAGAAGCCGGTGACTGATCTGCCTCGCCCGGGAACAGCGCAATGATGGTGCCAACTTGGGCCAGTAAAGCAACGTCCTCCACTACTACACTGAAGAACAAAAGGACAGCAACTTGTCTGTTCCTCTTCCCCAATTCCCCAGCGCTGTTCCCATCCCCCAATTCCCCAATAAAAATCTTAAAAAACAAAGAAACAAACAAAATAAATAAATAAACAAAGCAATAAACAATAATATGGGTAAATCTTAGCAATATAATGTTGATCAGTAAATCCCAAAAGATTATGTACCACATAATACCCCTTTTTGTAAAGCTAAAACAACTATAACTACAACTTATTGTTTTTAGGGTAGGCATACATATAGGCATAATAAACTACACAAAAGGGACAGAAAGGGACTGATGAACACAGGATCAAAGCCACTTATTTCCATTCATGGGTAGAGGCTGGAAGATGGGATGGGAAGAGAAACATGGTCAGATTATACATTAGACAGTTAGGGAAAGGTTCTTGTAAAAAACCTAGCTCTGGCTTTGGGTAGCACATTCATTAGTGCTTATTACATTATTAAAAATAACTATGTCAGTCTGTGTAACAACCAAGATCCATTCAGGAAAACAGAAACCACACCAGTTACTTTAACAGAGAATTTAATATAAGGATTTAGTTAAATAACTATTTGAGGAATTAAAAAGCAAAAAAAGGACATAAAGGTACCATAGATATGGTAACTGCAGGAATCAGCTACTACCCTTAGGGCTGGAAGAACAAAAGGAAAAAGTCAGGATTATCAGAACCTAGAAACTCAGATGGGCCTCATGTAGTCTGAGGAGGGTGCCCTACCCAGCTTGTGCAAGTCCCGCTGAGAGAGCACCATAAAGCTAATCCTGAATACACTCAGAGAAGCTACAAACCAGAATCAACTGATGCTGTCAGGGTGAGGCCATTGTGGAAGCAATACTAATCAGAACAACGAGCAAGCCATGGAAGATTAGTCCTTTTGCCTATCTCTTCTTCCAGCCTCTCTGAAACCCTTATCGGTGGAACATAACAGACAGACAGCTGGTCAGGGGGTAATATGGTTAGCAAAATCCCAGCCCCAGACACACAGGTCAGAGAAGGGTGGGTTTGGCACTAAGATATAACAGTTTATTAACTGGCACAGACAGGTAGGCTAGGTTACATTGTCCTGACACAAATCTCTAACACAATTTATTTTAAGTAGATTTCCCTCCCATTTTCCATGTCCAGTGCAGGTCAGCGGGGAGGCTCTGTTCATCATAGCCACTCAAGGAACAGACTTATGGAAGTTTTCATAATCACCAGGGCAGTCGGAAGGGTATGTGGATCCCTACTTTTAATGCTTCTGCTCAGAAATGATAAATGTCACTTCTGGTCACATTTTTGTTGGCCGATGCAAGCCACATGACCATGCCAAATTTCAGAGGTTATGGGGAGGTGCAATCTAACTTCCCAAAAAGCCAAGTAAATGAATAAAAATGTTCCATGCATGGACTAGAAATGAGAACGTGTTATAAAACAAAAATTACAATTAATCTAATTACCTAAAGTAAATACACACAAATGCACATACACATGTGCACACAGACACATATTATATCTATATATCTATATCTATATCTATATCTATATCTATGTACATACATACACACTCTAAATTAACACCTTGTCATGCTACACATAAGTGTTCCGTAGGAGCCACAGTGAGACATACCCAGTCTCTAATACAGTTTGACTGAGATTGCAGATCTGCAATATTACTTCTAAAATTTTATTCCCTAAACAAAAGCACTAAAGGGAGAATGTGTTGATAAAATTTTGAAGGTTCTTTTTTTAGATTAAAAAAAAAACAATGTGACAATGCAAGGACTGTTCTCGACATGGAAAAACCTGAATCTCACCCAGTATTGGACCTCTTGACAAGACTGCAGTACTCAAGGCTGAATTAGGCCAACAATTCAAATTGGTTCAATTTCAAGTGCCAATTTCTAATGCTTGGCAGTGGTTACTGATAGCAGAACTATCATCCTTCTTATGCAACACTCCTACCTCATTTCCCTCAACCATGGCTATGGGTTGATTCTTGAAACTCTGAGAGGCCAAACTGTTCTCATTGGTGATAGCTAGTAATCATGCTTTACCTTGAACTTTAATGAGTCAACAGTCACAGATTTGAATCTCCAAAACTCTCCTCTGTGTGACTCAATTTCTGAGGCATAGATTTATATTTTTCTTCTCTAAACACTTTCCAGTTTGGCCTGTATCCTTGAAACTGAGGTACACAGAATGGAAGACAGTACATACCTGCCAATTTCACAGTTTTAAAATAAGTCTCTTGAAAGAGGCAGAAAAATGTAGAAAGACTTTCATTTTCCAATCATGAGAGTGACTGTCCCGCCACCTTCTACTTTTTAGCCAGAATATAGACAATAACATAATCCAGATGAGCCAAGGTATAGCTCAGGCAAGTGTGTTTGTTAGCACAGTACCTGCTAATAAACAATTAGGCAGACATGATATGCTAAAACATCTCAAAATGGCCCTCTCCCCAGGTCAAAGCATTAAACCTCCAAATCCTGTCCCAAGCCTATATGTAGATTTGAGGTGGGGAGATGAGGTACTCTATGTGAGTGGGGAGGGGCACAGTGATCAAAAGGACCCTGGCACTTCCTGACATCCCCCCGGACCATGCCCCTAATATGGCCAGATCACTTTAGTCCTCAGGTTCCTTTTGGGATGCCTACTTTAGAGGCATGAGTCCCACTGCATCATATTTTTTCAACTAACAACCTTTGTAACATAGCACCAAAGCCATACATGCTGGTATGGCTTAGGTACTATGTTTGCCTGGAAAGTTCAGGTGGCAGAAACCCAGTTCAAACTGCTTCGGCAGAAAAAGTCCATTTTGACTCACAAACATAAAAATGCATCTGGCACAACTAGATCCAAAAGTTCAGCAGTATAGTCAGGAATCTGGCTTAGCTTCCCTTGGATTTGTTGTCTTCTTCTTGGCTTCATTCTTGGGCTGGCTGTCTAGAATGATAGGAAAATTAGCCACCAGCAGCTTCAGCTCTATTTTGCCAGGTTAGCAGTCCCAGCCGAAAAGATCACACCTCTTTCCCCATAACTCCAACAAAAATATAGCGCAATGTGGTTCTCATGGCCAAATCCTGAGCCATATGAGAATCTACAGTCATGGTCAGCCTCACCCATGCCACTTGGACTGAGTGATGATGGTAAATGTACAAAGAAAATCAGGGAATGGGTGCAGGAAATGGATACACATTTCCTGCATCCATTCCTGCATCCATATATTGATATCTGCAAAAGATATCAATATATGCCCAGGACCAGTATAGAGGATTTAGGGATACAGCTGACACTAAGAGTTCTCAGGCATATGCCTATGAATGTTTCAGTCCAAAGGCAAGGAAATTAAGGCTCAGACTCAAAGGACAAGGAGACCTTAGAACATCCTACATAACCTGCATAGCATGGATCAAATACACCGCAGAGCTATAGTTCAGGGCTACGGCTCAGCCATGAGTCACATGGGATGAATGGGAAGGCGAGCAGCACAGCACTAAATAAGGAGCGATGGTGAAAGTAACTTCAACGGAGTCTAGGCAGCCAGACACTGTGCAGAACACAGAGCTACAACTCCTGCTCCAAGCACATTAAAGTAAAAACAAAAACAAACTAGAGAAGCTCTCACTTACCTAAAAGACACATTTTCCTTTTGAGGAAAATAACAGATAAGGAGCAGAAATTGGAGGCCCATTTACTTTCTTTTCCCTCCAACATACTAAAGCAGGCTCCTTAGAGCTCTCATTCTCTACTTGACAACATTCTAATGAAACGAAACGCTACCAAGTTACTTAGCTATTTAATATCTCATCCACAGTGCCTTGTCAGAATTTACTTGGGAGGCTTGCTAATAAAAATCATGCAGCAAATCTTTGGTGGCTGAGAAAGACCATATTTTATTGCAATTAGAAATTGAGATTCTATGAAAAGAAAAACTAAAGAACAGGAACTTTAATCAGAACTAGATCAGATGTTTGGTAGGGCCAATCACAGAATACAGTGTTTAACTCAGTAAAGATTAACTGGGGCCGGCCGAGTGGTGCGTTGGTTAAGAACTGGCTTGGGCCAGAAGGCCCCGGTTTGGATCCCACATATGAGGGCCAGTGACGCTGCCCTCTACAGCTAAGATGCTGAACAACAGCTCAACCTGGAGCTGGGCTGCCGTGAGTCACTGGCGACAGTGTAGGCTGCAGTCCCTGCTGCAGTGGGTTGCCATGGGCTACGGTGTGTAGCCAGCAGCCAGCGTGAGCGGCCAGCAACTGCAGTGAGCGGCCATCCGGAAGCCAGCGACTGATGTGCCTCACCCGGGAAGAGCACAATGATGGTGCCAACTTGGGCCAATGAAGCAAGGTCCTCCACAACTAGACTGAAGAACAAAAGGATAGCAACTTGTCTGTTCCCCCTCCCCCAATTCCCCAATTTAAAAAAAAAAAAAAAAGATTAACTGAGGCTTCAGAATGAACTATGGCTCAAAGTCTTTCCAGGAAGCAACAGAAAGGTCTGTAGTGTGTGTGTGTGTGTGTGTGTGTGTGTGTGTGTGTGTGTGTGTAGGTGGGGGGATTTATGTTGGAGCCACAAAGAATTCAAAGTCCACTCCTTGAGGAAGGCATGGAAAGAAGAAACCAGAAATGGGTTCTCCTGGCCTGGTTTATAGAGAATTTATTGCCTACTTCATTCTTCATTGCCTCTGCATCTTTTTTTTTTTTGTGTGATCGTTTCTTTGCATTCTTTTTTTTAATTATTATTACTTTTTATTATGAAATACACATTTTTTAGAATTAGTTTCAGCTGTACAACACAGTACAATAGTTATACTTTTTACCCCTCTAAGTGACAACCCCCCTACCCCAATACGCCACCCCATTTCCCCCCAATATCATACATATCTATTACAAATCCCTTGACTCCACTCCCACACTATACTCCACGTACCATGACTATATAGTTGTAGTTGACATACAATATTATACAACATCAGCTTCAGGTGTACAGTGCAGTGATCAAGCCTCTTCCCCATCCGTGATGCAAGACATGTGACCAACTGACACCCTACAAAATATTCACAACATTATCAACTACATTCCTCGAACTGTCCCCCATGTCCCCATGGCAACACTGCAGCTGCATATTTATGCTATCCAGCCCCTTCCCTCTCTCCCTCATCCCCACCCCCACAAGCCTCTGCATCTTAAGCTTCCTCAATTTCCCCTTGTTATACAACAAAAAAAATCTTAAAAATAAAATAACAGATCCACACTTTGTAGGCACCTTGCATATACATTTAATACATAGCTGTCGATGAAAAAATGAAAGGAACAAAGAAGAAAAGGAGAAAGGAAGGAAGAGAAAAGAAAGCAAAAATTATGAACTCAATATTCCTCATAGTCCATGTAAAAAACATTACCACTTTTACATTCTAAAGGGGAAAAAAACAGACTATCGATATATATTTATCCTGACTTATTAATTCATTTATATTTAAAATATGCAGACATAAATATTAGATCATTTTTATTAATACTTAATGCAACACTTTTTTTAAGAAAGGACAAAATTATATAAGAGGAGAATTGTTTTAGAAAGCTTGGCTATATGGTCATAAAGCCCAGGAAAACAGAAATACCCAAGTATTCAAAGAGGGTATGGCTATAAAGTGGCTTTGTAGTCCTTTACCCAAAGAACTTCTATGCAGAGAATTAATTCCATGATCAACTTCCTAGTCATGGATAAGACAGGAACCATAGGTGCCCACAGAAGCCTGACTGCCTTTATATCCTATATGCATCTTTCTTTAAAAGATTACCTTGTTTTAAGGAGGAAAGGAATGTACTTTGTCAGAGGATTGGCCTTATTAGAGGTACTCCAACTACCTTTCAAATGTAGAGAAAAATGTAATTTCTTGAGTTTCTGAAAAAGAGACATTAGGAAGATATGTGAGTTTCAGACTTTGGAAAATACAGGTAGCGGTGGTAAACATTATGATCAGTTCATTTTCTGAATTTGACTTTAAAAGATCAGATTTGAAGTTTGTCAGCCACCTGTTCCCCTTTTTATTACAAGTGGATAATACAAATTATAAAGGAAGCCCAAATTATCTAAAATTTTGTTGGTTAGGCCTAACATTATGAAAAATACACAGATCAACAGGGAAAGCTGGGAATTCTCAGAAATACGTATGAATTCATTCACAACTCCTCAACAATTATACGACAGCAGCAATGAGGAATTTAAGAGGAGTTAAAACCAGGAATTAGACATGTTTTTAAAATTAGCAATGAGAAACAAACAAACAAAAGAAGATCTAACCTGGCATGCAAGGAACTTAAAAGTTGCTACTCCATCCTAACAACAAGTAAAAAGCTGAACAAACTGAAAATTTTAAAAATCAGCAACTCTTCTTAGATCCATCAGAGAAGTGATATCACAGAGCAAACCACTGCCCTGAAAATTGGAGAGACTGATGGAGAATACAGAAAATCACAACTTACTGTAGCAGAAATCCACAAACAGAAACTGCCATGGAAACCAGTGCCAAGGTAGGAAAATCTGAACCTGTAATTGATGGATTTCTGGAGGCACAGTGTGAACCAGTCAGAGTGTTAAAACTCCAGGGGGACTTAAGGGGTATACCACATTTTGTGAGTTTTACCTCCAGGAGCTCCACCAGAGCTGCACAGTAAATACCAAAGAAAAATTCCCTCATGCAGCAAGCAGAAAATCAGTAAGGACCCAACTGAACTCAACAGCACTATCAATCAAGGGATATAATTGAGAGCTATAGACTCCTTCAACAACAGCAGAATACACAGTCTCCTCAAGTTCACGTGGAACATTCACCAACATGCATCACTTCTGTGCCATAAAACACACCTTAACAAATTTAAAAGACTAGAATTTATACAAAGTCTGCTCTCAAACCACAATAGAATTAAACTAGAAATCAATAATGGAAAGGTAACTAGGAAGTCCCAGAATATGTGAAGATTAAACACCACACTTCTAAATAATATGTGGGTCAAAAAAGAGATCTCAAGAGAGGTTTAAAATATTTTTTAACTAAATGAAAATGAAAACACAACTTGTTCAAAATTTGTGGGGTGCAGCAAAAGCAGTGGATCATAAGCCTACACATAAAACACAAAACTATAAAACTCCAAGAAGACCACTAAGGAGAAAATCTAGATGACCTTGGGTATGCCAATGATATTTTAGATACAACACCAAAAGCATGATCCAAGAAAAAAATAATAGAAAACCTGGATTACATTAAAATTAAAAACTTTGGCTCTTTGAAAGACACTGTCAAGAGAATGAGAAGACAAGCAACACACTGGAAGAAAACATTTGCAAAAGATACATCTGATAAAGTACCATTATCCAAAATATGCACAGAACTCTTAAAACTTGGCAATAAGAAAACAAACAACTCGATTAAAAAATGGGCAAAAGATCTGCACAGACAGCTCATCAAAGAAGATATATAGATGGCAAGTAAGTAAATGGTTATGTTCCACATCATATATCATCAGGGAAATGCAAATTAAAACAACAATGAGATACCACTACACACCTGTTAGAATGGCTCAAATCCAAAACACTGATGGTGCCAAATGCTTGTGAGGATGTGAAGCAACACTGTTGATGAGAGTACAAAATGGTACACCCACTTTGGAACACAGTTTGACAGTTTCTTATTAAATTAAACATACTCTTACCATATAATCCAGCAACCATGCTCCTTGGTGTTTACCCAAAGGAGTTGAAAATTTATGTCCACACAAAAACTTGCACACAGAAAGGGATTAAGAAGTACAAATTGCCAGTTATAATAACAGTTACAGAAATGTAAAGTACAGCACAAGGACTATAGTCAATAATATTGTAATAGCTATGTATGGTGTTATAATATGTGGATACTAGACTTATCAAGGTGATCACATAAGTTATATAAATGTCTAATCACTACATTGTACACCTGAAACTAATATAATATTGCGTGTCAACTATAATTGAAAAATTGGAAATAAAAATAAAACTCCCACAAAGAAATTTGTAGCAACTTTATTCATTATTGCCAAAACTTGGAAGCAACTAATATGTCCTTCATTAGGTGAATGGATAAATAAACTGTGATACATTCAGACAATAGAAAATTATTCAGCACTGAAAAGAAATGAGCCATTAAGAAACATGGAAGAAACTTAAATGCATATTATTAAATGAAAGAAGCCAATCTGAAAATGCTACATACTGTAGGATTCCAGCTATATGACATTCTGAAAAAGGCAAAGTTTTAGAGCTAGTAGAAAGATCAGTGGCTGCCAAGGGTTAGGGAAGAGACAAGGATGAGCAGGTAGACCACAGAGGAGTTTTAGGAAAGTGAAACTATCCTGTACAATACTGCAACGATGGACACACATCATTACATGTTGATCAGAACCCATAGAATGTACAGCACCAAGAGTAAACCCTAATGTAAACTATGGGCTCCGGGTAACAATGATGTATCGATGTTAAGTTCATTGATTGAAATAAATGTACCACTGTTATGCAGAGAGGTTGTGCACACGTGGGGACAGGTATATGGAAGCTCTCTGTAGTTTTCACTCAATTTTGCTGTGAACATAAAACTGCTGTTAAAAATAAAGTTTATTAACTTAAAAAATGAACAATAATGCAAAGACAATTAAAATATACTGGGCAAGCCCACATCTTTCACAAAGACTTGTGGGATACAGATTTGTTAATTCAACAACAACCAAAAATAAATAAAAAATAAAATAAATTTTAAAAATGATCACCTACCTCATAGGAGTCACCGTCTGTGGTACTGGGAATATAAAATAAAGGAGATCTAGATCTATCTAGTGGGGTGAAGATATAGTCACATAATTATACCATATTGTGAGAAGAGCTATAATAAAGATATGTACGAAGTGTTGTGGAGCACAGAAGAAGCAGATATAGTATAATTTCAACATTTAATTTATGTACTGAACTATGGAAGGTACTATCTGTGAAGATGAGGTATTACTATAACAAATGAATGTGTTAATTTGTACAAAATTTACAGAAGCTTCATAGTAATATGAAAAGGAAAAAAGCTAACTATAAATCTAATACCCACCTGACACTATACATAGTTATTACAATATTATTGACTATATTCCCATAGAGGCTATTCTTGAAAGTGTGTCCCCATTTTAAGCAGAAATTCTTATTTTACAAAATAGATAAATGATGGAATTATTATTTAATTTTCATTAGCACTCACCATAAAATTATACCTGTTAAAAACTTCCCTCATACATTTAAAATGAACTAATAAACTTTCAATTTGTTTTTATTCATTAACTTATATGTAATTCTTCCAGAAAAATAGTAATTGAATTGGTCTTCTTAAAAGCATTCAACATCAAAATAATTCTTCCCACCCAAGCATGATATGGCCATAAAAAGTAAAGACTCCAGAATACAAGAATACATTAACTGACCAGGTATTTTTATTAAACACATTTTAATTTAAGTTATTAAAGTAACTTGCACAAAATAGGCACTCAATTAATTGGAGTTGAGCTGGGTGAAGTTCAATTGAATTGAATTGAACTGAACTGAACTGAACCAATTTGAATTGCTACACAGTATGTTTACAGGGATGAAACATAAAGGAAACTGAACCGCAGTCATCACCAACAGTGTTTCTACAAACCAACTAGTTCATAAGCAATTGGTAAGAAGAGGAATTCTACCAGTGTAGAATGCAAAAGTTGTGTTGATTGATACACATTTTTTTCCAGGCAACGGAAGTCAGTACAATGGAAGAAAGGAGAGCTGTCTCAGCTTGGTAGTTGCACAGACAGGGGCCCTTTCAGTTCTATATTATTTCAAATGAGTACCTGCACCCAGGATCCCTTCTCCAAAAGGTGCACCCCAACCTTGAAATGCTCTTCTTCCTTTGCTGAAAGCTCCAATTCCAGTTGTACTGTCTCATGTTAGCAAATCAGCATTTTCATTCTATTTCACTTGTGTATTTTTAATATTCCCTGAAGCAGACCCCAGCTGTTTTGCCTTCAGACACTGTTACTGTTTTTGTTAAAGTTCTGCCTACAAAGTTGCATAGGTTTTAAGAAGTGTGCACCAATTTTATGTTCCCATAAGCCTTGTTATTTTTAGTACACAGTTTTTTAGAATCGGAGGTTTTCCAGGAACATTAATTTCATGTTCTACCAAGAACTACTGCAGTTATAAATTACTCTTTTAAAAGAACAAATGACTAGTATGTTTTGATGATATAGGCTGTTTTTAATTTGTTTCTCTAATCCCAAGGATTTGGCAGGAGGAGAAGAGTTGGGAGTTAATCAATTAGCTCTGTTATGGCTACAATTACTTCAATATCCTCCTAAACCTTCCATTTGCTCTCGCCGGGCCTCTTTTTCTATTTCTAGAAAACATCATGCACATCTCAGGACCTTTACAGAGATTCTCTTTCTTGTCATTCATGTGTCAGCTCAAATGTCAGAGAAACCTTCTCTGACCACCTTACTGACCTACAGTGGCACTCCTCCAAATTTCTGTCCTATCACATGTCACAATCTTCTTTCATTGCCTTGCTAACACTTAACATTTTCTGATTTTTGTGATTGTCAGACCCATGAAATCCTTGACCACATCTGCCTTGTTAACTAGAGAGATGAAGCCAGAGACCAGAGTGCTCACAGTCAGGGGGATGGGTATGGTGAAAGGACCCCAACACCTGCAATCTATAGTCTACCTACCTATGCTTCTAGTCTCGATGCATACTGCTTTTCCTAACAGCTTCTCATCACAACCCTAGCAATTATTAAAAATTTAGGAAGAACAATCTCCTAGCTTGATCTTAGGCCACACCCTAACCCTACTGGTTCATTGATAAATCCTCAGTGTCTATTAATAGAACACATTGGCTTCTAGGAGGCATGACAAAAATATTTCTTGACTGTATGACATTATAATAGAAGAAAAAAAATACTAATTGACAAATTAAGAGCTTTTTCTCCAGCCATTCAACCCTTAAATAGTTGAACCTAGTCCATTTGTTTTGTTCTCCCCTGTGCTTTTGTGCTCCCTACATGATTAGCTCTCAATACACACATATGAACCTACCACACTTTCAAGTTCTTCTTGTTTTCTGTGTCTTCTATGAGCATTCTTCAGCTGTTTTCCCATTAGTTTTGATGTTTGTTTGGGCTTTTTAAATCTGTATCCTCTAAAGAGAATGGTATAAAAACAAGTAGAGTTGAGTCAATGGATGCCTTAGTGACTCAAATAATTTGAGCACAGTGTGTTCTACTGGAAACACTTGCTTCCAAATAGATAATAGATAACAGATTGAATGGTTTTAATATCCATTTTTGAAAATAGGTCCATGTCCATAGAGTATTATGTCTTTTACTGTCATAAATAAGTGAAAATAATTTATAGTCTCTAGGATTATTCTTTTAAATATACCATACAATTTATAGTTTTTCCCCTTTTTCCTAATGCAACCTCCAACTTCAAAGAATGGTTCTCCAGGAAAGAGAACTCCTCTAAATCTGTAAAATTGAAACTATGCTTTAGTTGGAATTAACATTTGGATTGTTTTTCCACAATAACAAAATTTCTAATCAATCCATAAAAATTTGAACCAGACAAATAGGTATTTGTGTCTATAAGAAACCATATGATATGAATATATATTTTAATTTTTAATTAAATCTATTATTTAGGTTGGTGTCATATAGCTACCATCACAGTGATATATAGGGGCACTGGTTATAGCTGGTATTTTTGTTCACTCACCTATCATCACTGAAAAATGTGATTCACGATTATAATGTTCAAATTTAATACAGATGAAAATTTCTATTTAATTAATATACAAAGTTCAGGTACATAGCACTTTGTTCTAACTCAACAGGAGCTTTAAGCCCGACTGGCTCCCACAGCTGCTTCACTGTCACATTCTAATGAGACTTTGATGCTCTGAATAGTATTTTTAAATGTAAATAATACCTTTAAAGCAAATGTATTGGAAAACTCTGGGCCTAATGCAGCCACAAATAATAAAGACTAGGAAATTGAATGTTCGCACTACAATAACGAATAAAATCAGTGTTGATGAAACATTTTCTATTAACTGGTACCATGGGGGCTAGGTGGCTTAGCTGTCAAGAAATTTCCCATGTGGTTACTAGAGACAAATCAGTCCAACACTAATGAATCTCATCCTATTTACCTCACTTCTAAAACCATTACATAAATTGGTTCAATTCGGCATGGAGGATAAACACATTAGAAAGCTAAGGGATAAAAAATAGACAGGGAGCGCTTGGCATTAATACACAGTGGCAGCTCCACAGAGAAATTTTCACCAGTTCCACCACATAAATACAAGCTAATAAATAGTGGTATTATTATGCTAATATTATTTGATGATGATGGTAGGTGACACTTACTGAGCTGCTAAGATGTATCAGACTCTGTTCTCCTAAATACTATGCATGTCAACTCACTGCTATAGGCTCTACTTTCGAGATAAAGAAGGTGGGGCTTAGAGAAGGTAAGTAACTTGTCAGGCATCACACCACCAGTAAACAGCAAACCCCGAACTCCGTACTTCGACCCCAGAATCTGTCAACCTTACTACCATAATAAACCATGGTACAGATAAATGTTAAAATCTAATGGGGATGAAAACTATCAGTTTCTTTCTAGTGATGTCAGGGCATGTGCTTTTCTCTTCTCAATGGATTAATTAATAGGGGGAATTGACCTGGAGAGGGCACCAGTGGATTCTCTCACATGCAACTTTTTTTTTTTCCTTTTTTTTTTTTTTTTTTTTTTTCATAAAAAGGTATCCAAGGGCCGGCCGAGTGGAGCATTGGTTAAGAGCTGGCTTGGGACACCAGAGGGCTCTGGTTCAGATCCCACATATGAGGGCCAGTGACACTGCCCTCTACAGCTAAGATGCTGAACAACAGCTCAACCTGGAGCTGGGCTGCCATGAGTTGCCGGCGACAGCGTAGGCTGCAGCCTCTGTGGCAGTGGGGTTCGATGGGCTACCGTGTGTAGCCAGCAGCCAGCGTGAGCGACCAGCAGCCGCTGTGAGTGGCCGTCCAGAGGCCGGCGACTCATCTGCCTCGCCCGAGAAGAGCATAATGATGGTGCCAACTTGGGCCAGTGAAGCAACATCCTCCACAACTAGACTGAAGAACAAAAGCACAGCAACTTGTCTGTTCCCCTTTCCCCAATTCCCCAGCACTGTCCCTATCCCCCTAATTCCCCAATAAAAATCTTAAAAAAAAAAAAAAAGGTATCCAAGACCGTTCTCCTGGATGAACAGGTATAATAAAGAGATCTAAAAATAGTACCCTTACACAACTGTATGTTATTCATGCTGTTGGAAACATGAGGTGAAGATGGTCTGTAAGGTCATTTCTGTTCTCCAATGCTGCCTGACTTTCATCCTGTGTTTTGCTATAACCAAGTCCAATTTCTTCAGTCGCATCAGAAACAGGGAGCCATTATTCTGCTCCATGCAGGCTTCATCATCTACTGAAATAGTGGATTCCTGTTTTGAAAATTAGATTACCTCTCCCAAATATTTTCTAAAATTCCAGACATTTTAATTTTCTTGTGCTTTCTAAAATTCAGCCTTATCTCCTTGTGCATTTCCAAAGTCCATGGGTCAAACTATAAGGAAGGTGAAATATGACCCTTGACAGAGCCTTTGTAAGGACATCTAGGGAGGGCTAGATAAGGACTATGTAGGGCCTTAGGCCCCAAGGGAGCAAACAAGGGACATAGAGGTGGTCAAGGTCATAGCCCTATTCACGGATATAACAAATTCAAAACGAGTTGTTTATAGGATGTTCTCCAAAGCCTCTGTGGCTCTGAAAATCAAATTCATCTCTCATAACTACTTTAAATCCAATAAATATTCAATTGTTACAGTTGTTACCTCCTAATGGAAAATCAATTACTCAGTTTAGTAAGGTTTTGTCATTTGGTCTAATCTACCTGGAAACAATGCAGGGCAGCAAAGTCATGGTCAACGAGGCAAGCAAGCCCTGACAGTTGCCTCCTTTTGCCCTCTCTGCAGGTCAAAAAGCTGGAAAAAAAAACAACACTAATGTGGAGAAATGGTCCAACTTTTAATTGAGGTATAACATGTTGTAAAAGTGTACAAATCTGAAATATACAGTTTAATGAATCTTTACATACATATAATCCCTTTTTAATCATCATTCTTATAATCCTGCTGGAATCTCTGACATCTCCAGCATCACAGAAGCTTCCTTTGTGCCGCCCCCTCCAGGTCAATTTTTGTATCTGGCTTTTTCTACTCAACATTATTTTTGAGATTAATTCATGTTGTTGCTTGGATAAATAGTTCATCCTTTTTTTATTTGTTATGCAGGTATTCTATTCTGTAAAAGGACATTTAAATTGCTTCTAGTTTGGGACTATTCTGACTAATGATGATAGATATATTCTCATGCAAATAATTTCTGCCTGGTAATGCCCAGGGCTATCATTGCTGGATGATGGTGTAGGTACATTGTCACTCTTAGATGTTGCCAGTTTGCCAAAGTAATGTACCAATTGACTCCCACCAGCCTTGCATGAGACTTCCAACTGCTTCACATACTTGACTGGTGTATTGATTTTTAAATTAGCTGAGGGCAAGAACCTTTCTCAAATTTGTCGGTGACCTCCAAATCTCTAGTCATCCCCAAATCTAATTACAATCTTTATTTCCCAGAATTAAAGCAACCAGAAATGTTTGTTCAGATGGTTAATCTGAAATCAATAAAATGCAAAGAGGTCTTTTTTTCTTCAGATCAAATATAAACATTTTCTGATAACAGCAATTGTCTCGGATAAAAAAATTGAGGTTTCCGTTGAATGTGTATACGAGAGTTTTAACAAAAGTCTATGTATTTGAGCAGGCTAGCTGACAATGGCTTTCCACAAGAATTAAGCAATTATTGTATTTTTTTCCCTTTGCAAACAAATTTGCCCTTAGACAACACAGTGGGAATGAGAGCTTTTCCTCAGCAAAATGAAGTCTCTGCTTTAGCCTATCCGTCTTCATTAGCTGTCACAAGGGCTAATATAAGAAAGTTTCACCTTCAGCAATTTATTCTTGAACCAATTTGATGAGGTTTGTGCACAAAAGGCCCATTTGTCAAAAATATAGAATGTACGTGGCTGGGAGATAGAACATTTTGATAAAGTGGCAGATGAAAAAAAAACATTCCCTGAAATTAACACCGATATGTCCATGTGGTCTCACATTAATTTAAGAGTAAACAGATACAGCTTTTCTCTAAAATTCCTGTGAAACAATTTGCTTTCCCCTGGCATACGTCACATATTAAAAAAATGTATGTCAGTCCTATTCAGCTTCCACTACCTATTATTCCTCATGAGGAGTTTCTTTTAAGATCCCATTTCCTCCAAGCCTGAGTGTTGCTTACATCTAGACATTCTTTCATATGCACATTTTTTTCATATGCAACATTCCTTTGGTCATAAAATGGTATCCAAGACCATTCTCCTAGATGATCAGATAAGATAGTTCTTCAGATGGTGGGTATCTCTTCACTCTGCTACCATTTCTGAAGAAATTCTTTGCTTCTCTAAGTAGAAACATAACCTCTCTTAGAGCTTACATTTTTCATCTTATCTCATAAATGTGAGCCTCATCCCATGACCTTTGTGAAAGCACCTACTATAAAATGACATCACAGAAATTGCTTTCCTTTAGTCCAAAGCTCTTTGATCTTCTGGAAAGGCTGTGTATCAAAAATGCCATGATGGGCTTCTTTCGGCTTATCAGGCTGGAGTCCTAATTTTTCATCTTTCAACTCCAGGGTGTTCTCACGGGCCTCTCTGATCCAGTCTTCATCTGCCTCTCTCTAATGACTCAGCCCTCTATGAGTCCTCCTTTCTACAGCTTCTCCTTATTCTCATTTAAATATGCTAATGTAAACCCCATTTTTCAAAACAAACAAATTCTCTACTTTCATCCCCTACCTCACCTGGATTCCTAAAACAGACTTGTAATATATCTCCTTAAGTTCATTCTGTCTCCATTTTCCACGCCAAAAGGGAGCTTTCAATATAAATGTGATCAAGTTATTCCCTTCTTTAAACTCTTTCAATGGTTTCTTTAAGGGAGAAGTTCAAACCCCTTACCCTAATTTATAAAACCTCCTGTGATTGGATCTCTTAAGCATGTCTCTTGCCATTCTCCTTATGCTATCCACCAGCTGAGCTGAACTAACTTCCTGTGCCCTGTGCATTCTAACCACGAGACTATCACACTTACTCTTTCTTGGTATGAAACAATCTGCCACATCCTCCCCCCATTACCTCCTAGCTAGGTCCTACCGGTCCTTCAGACTATCACTTCCTGTGTCTCTACCAGACAGGTCAAACTGTTAAGCTATGTGTCCCCACTACACCCTCTACCTTCCTATGTCACTCTTTATTTTACTTTATTACACCGCTTTTTCTACTTCATTTTAAACACCTTGAGGACTGAAGTAATGTTGCCCATTTTCTCACATTTCAGTGCCTAGCACAGTGCCCAACATTGATTACTCAATAAATATGTATTGGATGAATAAAAAAATCACTGATTAACGTTTAAGGTAATTGTCTCTATTTTTTTCCTTCCAGAAGCAAGTGACCTTCCCTAAAAGTTATTTGTTTGCATCCATCAGCAACTCCTAATACTAAATTTTCCAAATATCCATGCCCTCTGCAAGGCTGCATGAGAGATGAACAAGATAGTGGTCTGCTGACAAGGAGCTTATGGTCCAGTAGGCAATGGACAAAGTCCTAATTAGCTGAAGAAAGAGGAGAAAATATGAGTAATTGCACCAGGATTATAAGTCGATGTGGTTTGAAATGAAGCTTTGAAAATAGTTAGAATTTCAATAAATGGAGATGGAGGCAGGAATCTTGAAAGTAGACAGAGTCTTAAGAAGATAGCAAAGCTAGAAAATGAGAACTATGAAAACTTGAATAACAAGGAGTATGAGGAATGTGACTAGTCTATTTTTTTCTAGAGCTTAGGAAATGACATTGGGAGTAGGTAAACCAGAAAGGTATTTTGGAGTCACATCATGGAGGGCTCTGATACTAAGGGAAGAACTATATACATGTTCAGTAGTCAATGGAGAGCCAACATACAGTCTGAGTAAAATAGTGACATGATTGAAGCTGAATTTTAGGGAGATCACCACACACACACACACACACACACACACACACACACACACACACACACCCTAATGCTATATAGAATAGATTAAGGCAGGAAGATGCTAGAAGTGGGAAAATTCCCATACTTCATCAAATCAAGTTCAAAAAGCAATGGTAAGAAGCACCATTGTTTAATTTAGCATTGAAAAAAGAAAAGTTAATATCCAAGATGGAGAATCTGTTAGGAGACTGGAAGTTGCAAAGTGGTCTCTGCCCTTGAGGTACACCTATTGTAGTAACCCAAACAGAAAGTGTGATAAAGAATTAAAGTGTGATAGAGGAAATACCGACAAGAAGAGCAAACAAGACCCTTAAACTTGGCATGGGTCTAAGGACAAACAAAATCTTCTCACAAAACTGAACTACAGAGCAATTCTTATATAAATTGGTGGCCTGAATCATACTATCAGTGTGATCCAAAAAACCTCATGCAGAGAATTTAAGAGAAAGGACAAAAGGGACACTGTGGAGTTGGAATTTATACAACCTGCCTGGCAAACAATTTAATATGGTCGGGGAGGAAGGAGAGGAAGAGGTTAAAGAAACTGAGTCTGATCCACAAGAACTGGTCAATGGCACTGCCTGCGGCAGACAGAGAAGTCACTAGAAGAAGCTGTTTGAGAAGGGATGTGAGTGTAGTTTTCTACAAGTTGCATTTTAACTTTCCATTTTCCATTTTTCCAGTTGATGGTTTATAACAGGAAAATGGAAATGCAGATGAAGAGTTTAGGATTACAATATTTAAAAACATCAAACCCTGTATATCATTTGTAGGTTGAATAAAGCTGCATAGAAAAAGCTATGTAGTAACACATGCCCCACCTCCTATGCCCAAAAGAAATAGCATGTGTTAAAAGACTAGATGTTAAGGAGAAGAGGAACTTTCATGTTTTTTTCTCTTATATATTTATATGGTTTGAATTTTATAATGATCATGTTCTCACCGAATATGATGGAATTTTAAAAGCTTTGATTTAAAGTGTTTGGCACTAGAAATGTAGATTGAGGTATCATTGGCATAAAAATCATAGTAGAAGATGTAGGCGAACAGGTGGACAAAAACACAAATATACAAAGATAAAATAGGTGGTCTGAGGATGAATCCCGGAAACATGTTCTTAGAGAATGGGAAGGAGACAAGACCAAGGAAAGGAAAATATCTATCCAAAACCTAAAGGGAAGACCAATAATATGCGACGTCACTTAAAGCAAAAGAGAAGATGGGGTAGGGAGAGAGAAACAAGTGACTACGTGTCAGCCATTGTGTCAGTGACATAACAGAGGTATTGTGATGTGTTGAAGATTTATTATACATCATAATATGCTAAGAATTTTATAGTAATAATTTCATTTTGTCCTCATAAGTACCCTAAAGGTATATATAAAAGTACTGCTGGAGATGTGGAAACAGGTTTAGAGAAGTTAAGATTTAAGATTTCATAGCTAGTTTAGTTGAAGAGTCCAAAGTGCAGAGCCAGTTTTGAATTCGGAGACCTTGCTCAGAGTTCTGGCAATTTGCTTTTGCTTGGAAAGAGGAGCAAAGTATCAAATGCTGCACTGATATGAAGGCGATAACTAACAGAAAGGGATTAGATCACGTGTTTGTAAAACACTGATTTTTTTTCTTGAGTTTCATGTGTACAAAACAATGTAATAGTTAGATATTTATACCCCTTACAAAGTGATAACCCCCTCCCCCAATCTACTACCCCTCTGACATCGTGTATAGCTGTTACAATTCCATTGACTACTCCCTATGCTGTAAAACACTGATTTTTGAGAACAGCATTTCAATGAGTAAAGAGAGTGAAGGCCAAATGCTAGAAATGAAAATGCAAATAAAGCCTTGGCAGATATGGGAGTAAGAGTAATATTTTTAATGTGACATTAAAGAGATGGTTATATATGGTTGAAGAAGTAACAGAGGGAATATTATTAATGGAGTAATATCCTGGAAGAGATGGGGTCATGACCATGGATGGAAGTCCTAATCGTGGAAGATATTGCATTCTGAAAGGAGTAAAAGAAAGAGAAAGATCCTCAGTGAAATGAACTAAGAAAACTTCTACTGAGTGGCTTCAAATGAGAGTGGACAGTAGAGAGTTGGGGTCTTGAGAAATGCAGATTTTTTGAACAATCAATATGAGAAATATGATACAATCAATAATAATATGATCAAAAAGTTACTGAGTGGCTGAATGAGTTTAACTAAGAAAATAGCATGGATTTTATTGGCACACTTACCCAGATTTTTAACTTTATTGGGCAATATGCAATAACATAATATTCAAAGGTGTTGCCTATAAAAGTTAAAAAGTTTATTGCTACAAAATGGGTGGTGAAACCAGATATCACATAGGGGCCTGGAGTTTATCAGGCCTTCAGTCAGACTTTGGATCTGTAACTTATGTCTACAGCCTTGAGAATTTTATTTCATCTCTAAGCCTCAAATTTTTAATCTGTAGAATTAACATAATAATAGTGCCTATCCCCATAATTTGTTATGAGAAATAAATGGTTGCATAGCACAGTATTTAGCACATCCCATGTTCTCAATACATAATCAATAATTGGAGAATTGAGGGAAGTGTATCAGAGGACTGAAAGATAAGGAACAGTGCTAGTTAAGGATAAATGATGGAGTAGAAGACAAAAAAGACAAGAGGTTGTTATCAGAGCAGAAAATTTCAGAATTTGAGATCTTATAGGCAAAGCAGTTTTGACTGATGAAGTGTAAGGTCAAGGCAAGTGATTAAGTAGTTCTTTAAAATGGAACTGAGGCATCTGATAATGGGGGAGGAAGTATAAAGAGGTTCCCAAGGGAGGGTAATGAGGAAAACAGGGAGACAGATAGGTGATGCATAAAACCATTAAGAATGGGAGGAGAAAGTATATATGTTGTTTATAGGCAAATAAGAAAAGCAATAAGAGAAAAATGGTATAAAGGAACTTTAAATTAAGAAACTGCTAGTGGAGAGCAAAGGATATATAAAACTCTCTGGGAATAGAATGTGAGGAAAGTATTGTCAAGAATTTTGAAGGGTTCTAAAATTTTCTGTTACTTTCAAGTAACAAGTTAGCCTGCCACAGCTTCATGGGTGCTGGAAAAAGACATAAAACTCTTTTATAACATTATATATATATATATATATATATATATATATATACACACACACACACATACATATAATGTATATAAGTAATAATATATAACATATATATGTAATAAATACATATATTTTTCTAACAACAGCATTCACCAGAGAACTATCATTTTCTTGTGTCGTTCTGAGAGACTTAATTCTTCTAGGGGGATATGAAGAAGGTGACACCTGCATACTCTGTGGGTGGAAAATACAGGAGAGAAACCACGAGGTTTGGGAAGCCAAAGCTTTTATGATACGCAGTAAACATGCCTGACTTTTGCTCTGAAGGGAGACACTGTCTCTATCTCCCAAAGCTGTTTGCTGTACAAGCATCCTTGAAAAGATAGTAGAGAATGCCAGGCAGCCAGTGCCTGGCTTGTAAGATATGCAGAAATGCAGGAGGCTCATGGAGAATTATCTCCTAACAAGTTCTCCAGCTATTTGAAAAAGGTGGGAAGAAGATATTGTCAGGGAAAAACAGGCTTCAATTAATGCAAAGAGATAAAAATAGAGTCACCACATTTACACAAGTTTAACCTCATTTCAATGAAAATTCCTTCTCTTAGGGATTGTTTTTCCTCTGTGCTTGTATATTACAGGTTGGGGCTTAACCAGCTTCTTCAAGAGTTCCCCCTCGTTGGCTCCCACCTTCATCTTCACCTATAAAATTCCAGATTTCTCAGGCTCCCTGTTTATGTATTCAGTGACTATCATGATAAAATATACTGCTTCCAACTACAGAAAAGTTACTTGCTACTTACAGAATTCTGGCATTGTTGTATGCTCATTTCTGCCATCTGTGCATTTGTGTTATTAAATTACCCCAAGTGCACTCTTAGCCTCTCACAAAAAACACATTTCTCGGAAACTTCCAAAGATGATATGGAAATTGTGTTTCTCTAAGAGTTAAGAGAAAGAACTAGAACTGAGTTGAGTATGTTTCTTCACACAGTGAAGGGCTAGGGATGGTGGAAATTCAGAAAGAGAAAACATTGTTATAAATTTGAAAACTCACATATTAAAAGCAACCTACCAGCATCTTCTTTGATCATGTAAAACATTAAAAATGAATCCACAACACTTGAACTTACTTATAATTTCACCCATGTGATACCATAGCTTTATAAAACACAGCATTTTTTTGTCCTGCATAATACCAGAAAAATATCCCTGAAAAAGTAAAGGTTTATTCACAAATCCATATTTAATGTGCTTTGTGAAAAACATCTGGATTTTTATGATCAGTTGCTACCAAGCACTGAATGGGCCCAATGTCTAATAATGGAAGTGTTTTACTTTTCATCTGGAATACACTATCAACTCCTGTTATCTTTCTACCATTCCAGAAAAAGGCTACAAATGAAAAATTAAGCTTTACTCTCCCTCTTAGGAAAGGGCAGTTCCCTTTTTATACAAGGCAATAATAATGGTTATTGTTCCCTGAGCCTGACTGTACGCCAGTTGTCAACAAAAAAACAGAGCTGACAGTAGTTAAAGCAATAAAGACAGATTTTTATTCAGGATTATTGCAATAGGAGAAAAAAGATTTCAATATAGAACTGGGCTCAATTCCAAATACAACAAGGAAAAGTGGGGGTTTATAGCCAAGGAGAAGAGTGAAGGGTTACCTAACCAGGTTCTTGCTGAAAGCAGGCCAGGGTGATCAGACATCACCTGGGAGATAGTGGGGGATAAGGAACTTGATCAGATGTCAAGAGTGATCAGATATCAAGGGTGGGGTATTCTGGTAAACAGACTTGACAGGTTTCTTGCTAAAACTAGAGTCGACAAGGATGGAATCAGAAACCCAGGGGTCAGGTTTAATCGAGCAGAGGGCTCAGCAGAATCCAACAAAATTCGGTTGAGGAGAGAATCTTTGTCATAAGCTCTTTTCTAAATACTTCACATATATGAAATTGTTTAACCCTCACAACGATCATGTAAAGCACATTTTGATACTTTTCCCATTTTAAAGATGTGGAACTGAGGCACAGAGAGGTTAAATGATTTGTCTAAGATCCCATGGCTAGTAGGGGAGAAAGTTGGAATTTGAATCCAGGCAGCCTGGTTCTGACTGTGTATGTCTTGCAAGAACAGTATTACTAGTAGTGATATTTGTTGAGCACTTACCATATTCCAGCCATTGGGCTAATTGCTTTGCATGTTTTATCTCACTGAAACCTGAAAACAACCCTGTGAATTTGACTTCACTATTATTCTCATATTAAAGATGATAAAACTGAGGCGCCAAGAGATTAACAGGGTCATATAGCTAGCACGTGGCAATGTTCACAAGACTAGTAGTAGTAGCAAAGGTGGAACTTAAACCCAAGGTTTTTTACTCCAAAGCCCATATTCCAAACTTTCATTTCCTGATGATTTTTTCCAATCAATAAATATTTATAAAGCGCTGCTGGGCATTGTGCAAGGCAGTAGGGCTATAGCAGGGAAAAGAGCAATTTTCCCCATCCTCACAGAGCTTAGTCTATGGAAGAAGCAACCTAAGTCAGTTGCAACCTAGAATGATAGATGTTGAACAGGACTGGCGCAGGGTACAATGAGAGCAGACAGGAGGCACTTGACTCTGGTTTGGGGGACTAGGGCTGGCTTCCCAGAGGTCACCGAAGGCTTTGTAGAGGAAACGACATCTAAGCACAGGTCTGTGTCCCCAGAGAAACTGGTGAGGTGCAGGAGTCAGCCAGAAAGTCAAAAGGTGAAATGTGTTCCAAGTTGAGGGAAGGGCAGATACACTGACTCCAAGTCCACTGTGGGTAGGTGAGTACGACCCGAGCACAGGTGAGGAGAAACACAGCGATGAGTTAGAGAGGAGTATGGGAACAGAGCCATGAATCGTCCTGTTGGCCAACTGAAGAAATTCACACTTAAAGCTAAAAGCAGCAAGGAACCACTAAAGATTTCATATAAGAAAATAACATAGTTGCATTTGTATATTAGGAAGACCACTCAGGCTGCCTCATGAGGACGAGCCTCTGGCAGGGGAACTGGACTGATGGAAGGAGGGCCAATTACAAGACGGATGCAGAAAGACAGGCAAGCAAGGAGGTGAGTGGCAGTTACAAGAATTATAAGTGGATGGATTTGAAAGTGATTCCCAAAGTAACTCGGAGTTTCCAGGATTTGGTACGTAGGACTGTCAGAGGAGGAGTCCAATGACATGCAGATTTCTAGCTTGGAAATCTATTCAAAGTGGAAGGCCATATAAGATGCAGCAGGCTTAAGAGAGAAAGATATTTCTGTTTGAGAAATGCTGAGTTGTACGTGCTCATGAGACACCTCGCTGGACAAGTTGCTAAAGTGGTTGGTAAGGTTGTAGCTTGGGAAGTTCTGGAGATAAAGATGTGGGAACCATCTTCAAGCAAATAGTAGTTAAAGCGTTAGGGCTTATGAGAGCACCCAGAGGAAGGGTGTAGCGTAAGGAGAGAAGTAAGTCTGGGAGACCAGTCTCTAAAGGTCAAAAAGAGAAAGGTTCTAAAGAGGCTGACAAAGACTGGCCTGAGGTGGAAGGATAGCCTGGTGTGAGCATCACAGGGGTCAGAAGAAAAGGTTTTAAGAAGGAAGGCGTGACCATCATGTAAATTGCTGCTGAAAGGCCAAGTTAAAGAGGACTGAAATTATGTCCAGGAAGTTTACCAAAAAGAATGTTTGCAGCTAGACAAGATGCCAGAAGGCAACTACCCTTCCTGTCTTCTGTAAGGCATGAAAGGCTTTATGCTAATTTCCTGGGCTTAGGGGATGGGGGTAGGTGAAAGCCTTTGGGAGCAACTAGAGGAGATAGGAAGTTTTCAGAATAAAAAGAATTTGAAAGTCAAAGACACCAGCAAGCTTATGGTGTAGAAACTAATAATGGGGGATTCTCTAGGTTAGATTCACAGCTCTGCTACTTAGAAGTGGTGTGACCTTGGCAAATTACTTAATTTCTCTGTACCTCAATTTCCTCATCAGTATAGCAGGTTGTTGTGAGGTTTAAATCAGTTAATTGATGTAACAGTTTTAAACAATGCCTAGCACACAATAAATACATTGTGTTAGTTTTTTCTAATATTGACTATATTTTCTGGGGACTGTGTAAACCTTCAGAATTCCAATGAAATCTTTGAAAAGACGGGACCCTAGTACCAACTGAGATTGGATTCTCTCCAATCTGGTAAAAAAAAATATATATATATATATATACCGTATTTGCCGGTGTATAAGACGACTGGGCGTATAAGACGACCCCCTAACATTTCCACTCAAAATACAGAGTTTGTTATATACTCGCCGTATAAGACTACCCCCTCTTCCGACCATACACCCAGTATGGTATCGCGATTCGCGATTTTGCGCTATCATACTGGGTGTATGGTCGGCTGTGTGCGATTTTGCGAGTGTGGTAAAATCGCATAACAGCAAAATCGCATAACAGCCGAGCATACACCCAGCAGCGCTGCTGATGCCTGAACGGTATGTGGAATGAAGTGGGCGGGCATCGGGAGGCCACTATGGCACGGGGCAAGCACTACGGGCAGTCTATCTGAAGTGTACCTGGCGTATAAGACGACCCCCCACTTGGAGGCATATTTTTCAGGGCCAAAAAATCGTTATACGCCGGCAAATACGGTATATATATATATATATATAGTGTCTAGAGATAGGTTATTTTTATCTAAAAGAAAAAAAGGGGAGGGGGGTAGAAGGGACTGGCATGTCACTACAGGAAGCAGTGAAGTCTTTGAAAATAGATCAGGAGTTGGAAAACTAGAGCCCACGACCTGGCATGTAAACAAAACAGCCATAACCATTACATTACATAGTGTGTATGACTGCTTTCACACTACAATAGCAGAGAGCTGAGTAGTTGTAACTGAGACTGTACGACCTGTAAAGTCTAAAATATTTAGTATCTGGCCCTTTACAGAAAAAGCTGACAACCATTGATATGATCAATACATTCAAAATACTATGAAAACACCTAGAGAAAGAAAATTAAAGCACTTAGGAATTTAATTAATTGTAGATCCTATAAGAATTAGTTGTATGATTTGGCTGCCCAAAAGTAAAACTGAATCATAGTTAGGTTTCTAGGAATATAGGCTCCAGAATGATGGAGGAAATAGCTGACCAAGCTGGTAATATTATGTTGAGTTCAGAGCAGCACTATTACAATCTAGGGCAGCACAGTTCAAAAGAACGTTCTGCAATAAAAGAAACATTCTAAATCTGCACTAACACTATAACCACCAGCCACTTATGCATATTGCTTGACTGAGGAATCGAATTTTCATTGTGTTTAACTTTAATTCATTTAAATATAACTAGCCACATGTGGCTAGTGGTTACCATATTAGATGGTACAGATATAAAATATTCAATATCATAGATGTAGCTGTATAATAAAAAGAAAACAACTTAATTTAATAGACTTTTTTTTAGTGCTTTATTCTGGGGATTCAAAAGTAAGATTCAGTTAATATCTAGCAGGTAGACAGATGCCCACAAAACTGAAATACAAAGATACAAATGTCATAATGACAGATAAATAAAAATTGAGTGCTACTATATGCCAGGCTTTGGGCAAAGTTCTCAACATTTACTATTTGATTTAACCCTTCAAGAACTCCATGAAATAAATAACTAGTATCCTAAATTTCATATTAAAAAAACAAAAAACAAAACAAAACACTGAGCCCTAAAAAGATTAAGTAGATTTACCAGACCACAAGTCATCATTGAACTGGATTCAAGCATAAACCTGCCTGTCTCCGAAACCAAAGACTCTTCCTAAACAGCAGAATGAGTTGTATGCCACTGGAATACAAATAAGGGAGAAAGGTACTCTGGTTTTGGAGGGTCAGACTTCTAGGGTAAGGGAGGCCAAATACAGCTGGGGAAGATAAGTCATATTTGAGCTGAATCTTGAAGGAGAAGGAGTGCTCCATAAAGATGAAATGAAAAGGTTGTTCAAGGCAAGGGGGACAGAGTGAGAAAAGGGGCACAAGAGTTCTAAGTAGAGCGTAGATGGTGATCTTCAGTAGATTAATATTTATGTTCCTTCTATATGCTACATACTGTTATGCTATATATACACACTGTCCTAAGCATTATGGAAGGTAAGATAAATGATCAAGATACCACCACTGATCTTCACAAACGCAATCTAACAGAGAAGGCTAATACACAACCAGGGTGGTTGAAGTAATAGAGTTACAAATGACCCTGCGAGATTAGGAACCGAGAGTATGAATCAGTGGGGAATGTGATCAAGCCTCAGAATAAGTGAGCTTTGGGTTTGTATCAAGTATAAGACACTAACAGGAATGGAAGAAAAAGCAACAAGAATGGGTCAATGGAATGGTAGTAGAAGAGGTTTGTGAAGAATCCAGAAGTATGTAGTCTGAAAGAGGTCAAGGTCAGGAGTACAAGACTTCTATCTCTTAACACATGAAAGAAAGTCATGAAGCAAAGGCATTAATATTGTGCTATGTGACCCTAGAGAGCAGGACTCAGACCAGTGGAGGAAAACTCCAGAAGGCAGATTTTGGCTCTACATACAATTTTTGCTAACAGATGACAAGTTTCTCTCCTCGACAAAACTGTGGTCAGGCTCCTCTGAACTGTCTTTTTGACTACACCTAAATTGGGGCCATGTCTTTGGCTCAGCTTGAGCACAAATACTGCTGGGTCAGTTTAGCGAAAATTCCCCACCCTTGATATCTGATCGAATTCCTGATCCTCCATATCTTATCACACTGGCCTGCCTTGAGTAAGAACACTAACAAGTCCCAGTCATTTTAGTCAGAATCCCCCTTATCCTTAAAGTTCCCTCTTCATAATTTTCCACCCATTGATTCCCACCCTGCTCCTTGGCTATAACACTTGTCCTTGTATTTGGCCTGGAGCCCAGGTCTGTACTGAGGTCTCTCTTCCCCTATCACAGTCATTCCTGAATAAAATTTGCCTTTACCACTTTAACTTCCCTCCAGCTCTGGTTTTCGTTGACACAGAGCAGCCTGGAAATGGCAAGACATCCACCTCTAAGATAGTTCAAGAAGAGGCTGGGAAAAGAAGGCAATCATGCTCTGTTGTCCAAGGACGTTGCCCTAGACTGGAAGCTGATCTCCTGAGTCTGATATTCTGGGATTCTAGCACAGACCTGGCGTTAACATTCTACATGTTTTTCTTGTAGCTCAACTGCAATCACTTTTCTAATCAGTTCTTGAAATTGAATTGGAGCTTGTATATATTTATTTGCAACAGTTTAGAAGCACAATTAGTTATTCATAAATAAATTAATTGTATTCTCAAAATTTATTACCCTGGCAAATCTCAATCTGATACTAAAAAGAGTCACCCTAACCTGAATGATACCACAGCTTACATGCCACAGAAAGCAGCATCCAGGATCTCTGGACTTCAAATCCGAGGTCATAGCCTTTGTAGGCAGCCTCAGGCTCCTCAACAAAAGGTCTAATAGGGTGTGCATTTTGAAATAACAAATTAGCCTTTTTTTTCATGTGTTCTATAATTCAGACTTTCACTAGTCCATTCTCTTACATTCCCACATCCCCTTTGCTGATTTGTCTGCCTCGCTAAGATCCATCCAGCACCCTTCCTCTGCTCTAAATCACTAGTGGCTGGTCCATGCTACTGTACTTGCCAGGCTCCTTTGACACCTTGTTAGGTTTGGCCAATGGGAGGCACCGGTGTGAGACTGGAAAACAAAAGATTGGAGGGTGGAACGAGGGAGGAACACAGGGTTGATCTCTCTCTCTCTCTCTCTCTCTCTCTCTCTCTCTCTCTCTCTCTCTCTCTCTTTCTCTCTCCCCCTTTTTTTTTTCTCTCTCCCTTTTTTCCTCCTACCCTCTCCCTCTTTCTGATTTGGATGGTTTTTCCAGCAGCAATTTGTCTCTTCTATGGTCTCAGTTCCTGCCATTTGCTCGAACTATGATTACTGCTCCCTCCAGGCTGCAGACCCCTGTGGTCCTGTAGCACTACCTTCTCCCTTTGTCCTTCCAGGAGAAGGATGACCAGGATACATGCAGCTCCTATTTTTGCTAATCTCTGGGTTGCCTCTCTGTCCCCTTTACTGAGTGTGTGTGTGTGTTTGTGTGTGTGCGGGGCGGAAGGGGGGGGGTGTTTGTATGTGTGGGTGTGGGTGTGGGTGTGTTAAAATATACAGAACATAATGTCCCCTTTATTCTCCAGCTTATCCCAATATAGATTCCTTATATTGAATTCTGTTAAACTCCTTCTGTTTCTATTTTTCTGGCTGACCTGACTGATATCACCCCGTTCTCTAATTTAACAGAGGTTTTATATAATTCTAAAGTGTGGGTTTAAAAAGTAAGTAGAAATCACCAAAAGAAGCTGTATTAATTTAAAGAGAACTTGTTATTTCACTTAGTCTAAACCTTAAGTGACGGCTTATGTAGCTTCCTTTCTGCCTCTCTTCCTTGCAATCTAATTTAAAGTCCCTCTCCACGATACAAAAGTGGCCATTGCGTCATCTTATACTTGAACGCTCATTATACCTTGAATTGTCAGAGATTTCATTTTGGATTCTCTATTACACTTTAAATTCAATTGAATTAATATGAATCCTGCAATAACAATATCTATTTGGGAAATCACTCTCAGGAATCCCTTTATCTCTTCTATTTTCTGTTCTTATTTTTGTCTGCCTGCCTATTGCCTTTTTCTCTTTTCCCCCATGGAAATAAAAGACATGATCAGAGCAACATTTAAACAGGCCACCAACATGACCTCTATCTTCCTTCATGTCATAAGAGGGAGATGTTGCCGTGGCAACTCTGGAGGAGACATTCTTGACTTCCTGGACTGCAATCTCCAAAAAGAACTGTTTTTCAGATCTTATCCATTCTCAGATGGGAGGCCTGATATTGTTTCATATAGAATTTCTTTTTTAACGTGAGACCCACATTTGAAAGGCAACGATTATGGATTCTCCTTCAGACAAGAGGCGCTTTGTCAGATGGGCACTATTCACCTGCAGACCATTTTGTGGTCAGTTGTCTCTCCTTCTGCTGATGCCAGGACTATTCTACTGCCTCAGAGTCATGAATTTAGAGACAATCATCAATTACTGAGCTTTTAATATGTACAATGCTGAGAAAGAGTGACCAGTCCAAAGCTGTCTTCCTAAATCGTGTTATTCTCTTACCATTTCTTTTTCTCTGACCATTGGCTTTTTCTGTTTTCTTTTTTTCTACTTTATATATATTTTTAATACTAGACTCCTGTCTCTGTGAACTCACTCTCTGACCTAAATTGAAGTATAGTCCATTGGTTACTGTGTCAAGCACACAGTGTGCAGCAGAGGGGACTGGATACAGCTGAAGTCAAAGGTCACCAACTTTGGGAGTGAAGAAACCAAAATTAGGAGACAACTCATGTCACGGCAGACAAATTACAGCAACTTCTGTGTTGGACACACCTGACCCTTCCTCTCTGACTGCTATTTCAGGAGCCAAAAAGAAATAAGGATGAAGGAACAGAATCTTTCTTAATGCAACACTGGTTTTGTGTTGGCCTCGCTAGCAAGTTGTAAATCCCCCATGTACTACACAATGGCCCCATCTCCCATAACCTGCCCAGCTCCTGCCTTGTCTTCTCTTTCTTCCGTTAGCTCTACACTGAGAGATGCAAGATGTACCAGCACTATCCTCAGTCCTTCTCATACATTTTCTCCTCTCCTCTACACAAAAGCCCACCACATTGCTGAAGAGGACAAGGAACTGGCCCAGGTCTCTCAAGTAGAAAGGGTCAGAGGCAAAATTTGAATCTCAGACAGTCTGATCCAAAGATTATTTCATACACAACACATTATATCCCCAAAGGAGAAAACCTGAAACACAATATGAAAAGACCCTGTTTAAGTGTCTGGTTTCCCACTGGCCTCTCAGCAATATGAGTAAAGGGTTAATTCATGTTCACTTCTCTAGCACCGTTGTAAAGACTCAGTACTTTGTTATAGCAGCCCAAACTGAGTTAGACACCTTCCTTCAAGAATTAGCTCCAAAAAACCTCCTCAGAATTCAGTGATTTACTACTAAGAACTCAGTGCTCTCTGCACTTGACACAGAGGTCCACTGTAGAAACCGTTATATTGTGTTTTCACTGTCCGTTTCTTCACTGCTTCGTGAGCTTGCTAAAGGCAGAAACCATGCCTTTTTGTCTCCATGTCCTCATAACTGAGTACATTGTCTGGTTGTATGAGCCTAAAGAAATCTATATTTGTCCAAAATAGGGAGGAAGGAAGAAAAGAAGAAAGAAAAGGAGGGAGG
>NW_017732628.1:52191-53188 GCF_001890085.2 Hipposideros armiger | reverse complement strand
AAATTCTATGCCTGTTCCACTGCCATTCACTCTGGGATGCCACCACTGAACTCAGTAGAATACAGAAGAATACCGCACCTGCCCAACAAAATGTGTTTGAAGAAAAAAGACTCTTTCCATCAGAGAACTGAGCTGGAGAAGCCCAATTTGAAAGCTCAAACAGGTTTTCAAGGAGAAAAAAAGCACTAAAGTTAAGATACTTAACCAGATCTCTTTAGAAACATTTTTTTTCCATTTGTTTATTTTTCTTTTTTCTTTTTTTTTGCCCAAGGAGATAGAGCAGAAAAAAATATTACTAAGAGCAATGTCAGAGTTTACTGTCTATGTTTTCTTCTAGGGTTTTAATGGCTTCAGGTTTCACACATAGAAACATTTTTATTTTCAGAAATATGAACAAAAGAATGATGAATGAGACTACAGGAATTCCCTTAACACTAAGTACAATGAGTGGCATTTTGTCATTAGACCATGTAGGGGGCCTGGACAGGAATGATTGTCGCTAATCCTGCTTGGCTACCTGTAAAACCAAGAAGGGATGTCATGGTCTTTTTGATGTGTCAACTTGGCTAGGCTACAGTCCCCAGCTTCTCAATCAATCACAAATCTTGTTGTCGCTTTGAAAGTATTTTGTAGATGTGATTAAAGTCCATAATTAGTTGGCTTTAAACAAAGGATATTATCCCAGATGATCAGACTGGGCCTGATTAGATCAGTTGAAGGCCAAAAGAGTAGGACTGTTTACAGAGCAGCCTCAAGTACCAGGCCCAAAGCTATAACGCTCAGCAGTTTTCTTAAACTTTCTTCATGCAAGAGTGAACATTGTCTCTAAAATACTTTAGCCAAGTAACATGATACCAAATACCAGTAATCTCACTAATGGTGGACTTATTGTTAAATCCATTCTGCTGACTAACTAAATAATAATTTCACCTATGAAAATGGATTTCTAACATTCATAATGCTGATTAGCAAAATGTCTAGTGTTGACCAGACATAG
>NW_017732628.1:0-51726 GCF_001890085.2 Hipposideros armiger | reverse complement strand
CTTCTGCACCTTAATAGGTTGAGATAAGCAAGGACGGCACAACTGTCCCTCTAAATAAGTTCAGGTTGTCATTTTGGTGGAGTTTCTCTTATATCATTACTAAAGTTTGTGAAAATTTAAATTTGCACTCTTTGAGAGAATCTCTTAAAATAACAACTTTCACACATGAATGTATAAGCTACTGGAAAAATTATTAAATTAGATCCATTTCACATTATTAGAGAAATATATGTATTTAGGTTACTCAAAACATAGTTAATGTAACAACCCTCAATCATCATAAATATTCTTATGAATACCTAGAGAAAAGAAAAGGAGCATTGGAGCATCCATTTTACTCCTGAATGTGAAAATAAAACAGACAAAGAAGTATCAAACAATCCTATGGTGGGTACTGGCAGTCTTCCCCCAAATTCTCCATCAAACGCCTCATTTCTTATTTGTACAAAAGCAAACCTCCACAATTGAAGACTGGAGTTATTCATCAGGCAGAGGGCGCACAATGTGTTTCATTTGGCCAAAGGTCTACAAAGCATAATGTTAAATCTTTAGCTTGGGTGCCAGAGTCAGGCAGCTGGTCCTCCTTCATGCTCTCTGTTTTGATCATCAAGCGTTTGATAGGAACCTATTCGCTTGTGAAATTCCATGGGGAGAATGACGCAGTCTCTGCTGGCCATTACTACCAGCAGGCTCAAGAAGACAATCACAACTTGCAAAGGCCCTTGAAGATTTGTTTGCTAATTTATTTAATTGACATTTACTGAGCATCTGCTATTTGGCAAACTCAGGACTAGCAGGTGAGAGAGAGCCCAAGCATGTAGAAGACTAATTCTAGCTCCCCTCAAGGATTTCACAGTCAATTGGGGAAGATAAACACAAAGTGGCATTAAACTACCTGAATAAGCACATTAGATGTATGTACACAATGGATGTGTTTGTGAAGATAAGGCAAAATAGGGCTGGAAATACAGAGTCATGATACTTTCTTCCCTGGGTTAAAGAAATGGCCCAAGGAACGTCCATCTGAGTTCCCACAACCTGTAAAAAATCTACATTTGTCACCCTTTTCTCTCTCACACACACATCTTCTTTATCCTTCTATAGATAGACATCTAGGTTGCTCTCATATCTTGCAAATTTTATTTTATTTTTGTAACTGTTTATCCCCCCATACAAAAAGGCAATTCCCTAAGAGCAAGGCTTTTTCCTTTTCTTTTCCCCTCCATGCTGTATCCTCAACACATAAAAGAGTGCGTGGCACTAAGAAAGTCTTCAGTAAGTATTTATTAATTGAATGAAAGCAGGAAGGAATATCATTAGCTTTTGCAATCAGTAGAATCCAAGCTCAGTTTCTACTCTTTGTCAGTTCCTAGCTATGATAGGTATGCAAATGTACCACTCCTTCAAGGGATGACATGTTGTCCCAGCTGTCAGCTCCTTTGGGGTTTGCCTTAGCTGCAGAGTCAGCTTACTCAAGGACACACCCCCCCCAAAAAAAGGCAGCCTACATCCTGTGACTGATTATAAAGGTGCCAACATGTCAGCCCATGAGACACTCGGATGGGCGGCATACATTCGAGCGTGCCCCCTGGTGTTGGCCATAGCTTAGTCCCGCCTGTATTACATCTCAACTTCCTCTGCCCAATCCTGCTTTCCCCGCTGCCCCATCCCACAGATGTTAATCCTTATTAAATACCCTGCACACCAAATTCCATCTCAGCATCTGCTTTCAGAGAACCAACCTGCAACAGTAGCTAAGTACCCAAGAATCCAGTCAGGGGACATCAACTAGTATTCCTACTTTCCTCAGCTTTCTCCTCCAAATTCTTCAAGGAGGCTCTGAAAAGTTGTGACATGTTGTTAGCAGCTTGCTCAGAAGCAGCTTGTACCTCTCAGAGTATCTACAACGTTCCTGCAGGTCTCTGTGAACAGGACCTAAGAATTATTCAATGTATCACAGACTCCAGAGATGAAGTCTAAGCAGGCCCCAAGGATCCTGCCCTGTGGGGACTCTAATCAAAGCTTTCCTTCTATCACAATGAAATAAGGGATCTTTGTCCTGCTGCTATTTATCTTTCTTCCCAGCTGACACACACAATATGAAAACGTTTGTTTTTATTTATGTCTATCTCCAGGTTACAATCCCCACAGGCACCCTCAGGACTTTATAGCTAACAGAGCTCAGAGGCTGGCTTTAGGACTCTCTAAATAAACAATAGAAAATTGATGATAATAATTAGAGCAACTAATCCTTGGCTTTCTAGTGGATCCCACCCATTAATAATGCCATAGTCACGAGGCTAGTACACTGGCTGGCTGCGCATTTCCTATAACTAGCTAACCACTCTGGGCTGGAAAGCAAATTACTGAGTAGCCATTGGATGAGTGTTATATACATTCAGTACAGACTTCTGCCAGGATCAGTCCAATGACCTAGGAGTAAGAAACTTGAAGTCCTATTAATGAATCCCCTAAGATAGAAAAATATCATTTATAAAAAAAACATAGTTTTCTCATTCAAGGAGATGATTAGATTTTATAATATGTTTCAGCGGTTGTTAGACTGCATGGGGAAAGGGAAGTGCAGAGAGCATTTCTGAATTAAAATCAAATTATATGGGTGATGACTTTACCGATAAATTGGTTACATGGCATATGATAGCTGTTCTCTTGTCCCTGAGTCATGCAGCAGCAGCAGGTGATTGTTTTCATGAGGATGATGTAACTTGACTATCCATGGAAGTGACTGAAAGGCACAGTACCCAATCCACAAAGGAGAAGCCATGGCATCCTAAGGTAAGTGGCTCTTGCATTCTGGGAGCTGTGAGATGGGCAGACTGGCATATGACAGCAAGAGGACAATAGGCTTAAGGAATCCCAAGTGATGCCAAAACAAATGCAAACCTCTGAAGAGCCACTCCCAACCTAAGACACGGAAGGCCTACTTATTTAATAAAATGCAGTGTTAGAGAAAGCACAGACTCTTTGTGGAGGAAGTCATGGTAACCTTCTACATGCTTAGTTAAGACAGAGACAGACTGTAAAGAACAGAGCCTGAGGTAAACGGGAAAGAAGAAATACTGGATTCTCTATGCAGCTCCTTTTCCCCACATGGGACCAATGATGTTCATTGTGTGACAAGAGGATTATAGTGTTTCTGCAATGTAATACATTTCATTTCAGATCCTCAGAATCTATGCTTTTCAAACTGAAGATGCCAAACTATTAGTGGATCATGAAATGAATTTAGCGTATTTTAATTACAAAATAGAATAGAACAGGATAGAGTAGAATAGAATAAAAGTAATCAGAATGCATCACAAGTAGTAAGTTATCATCTTGGAACATTGTTTCAGTTACAAGTTTGCAGGTAAACGTGTATGTTTACAAGTGACTGTATAAGTGAGTATGTGTATGTGTATTGGGCAATGATGTAAAGTGTATTTGTTACTCTGGATCTTGGGAAGCAAAAAAATTAAAAGCCACTGCTGTGAATCAATTAGGTTACTGACCATAGTAACCACCACACAAATATCAGGGCCTGGACTTGATCTTCACAGCTCTTATATATAGCCCCTCCATAAGCTGAGGGAAAGCCCCTTGTGGGCTGCACGCCTTACAAGACACAGTTGGAGGGAAGGACTGTGACCAGATCATTAGAAAACATGGTTTCCCATACTTTAGGCATTTCCGTTACAAGGAAGAGGAGAGGAGGGGAAGAAAGGAGAGAAAAGAGGAGAGAGAGGGGGAGGAGGGAGTAGAAGAAGAAAATTTCTATAGGCACCAAGCACTCCCCAAGACACACCTGATACTTCACATACACTCAACTAATCGCTGTATATCTAACATCCATTTTAATGCCCAGTGTCCTTATAAAAACACCTTTCTATTAAAAAATGCTTAACAGAAAAAAGAAAATAAAGAAAAGACAAATAACAAAAAAAATATATATATATATATATATATATGTATATGCCTAACAGCACATTTGGAACTGAGACAATATCCAGACTTCTACATCCCACTTCGTCCCTCTCCCTCAACCAGAAAACCACTGTTCACAGCCTAATACGATCTTAATTCTTTTTTCATGTTTACATAACCATACTCGTATTCAAATATATACACACATATGTAGCGGGTTCCTCCCCCCATGTTATTTTTTAATAGAATATATATATATTCCATTTCCTACTTAAAAATATATCATGTAACTCCCTCCAAGCAAGTAGTATGGATCTATTAGAACTAACACTTTTTTTACTGGTTACATATTATTACATCCTATGAATTGTGTGTGTGTGTGTGTGTGTGTGTGTGTGTGTGTGTACAGGCATAAACTTATTTCCCAAAAAAGTTTACAATAGGGCTGGCCGAGTAGCGCGATGGTTAAGAACTGGCTAAGGATGCCAGAGGGCCCCGGTTCGGATCCCACGTATGAGGGCCAGTGACACTGCCCTCCACAGCTAAGATGCTGAACAACAGCTCAACCTGGAGCTGGGCTGCTGAGAGTCGCTGGTGATGGCATAGGCTGCAGCCCCTGTGGCAGTGGGTTGCCATGGGCTACCACGTGTAGCCAGCAGCCAGCGTGAGCGGCCAGCAGCCGCCATGAGCGGCTGTCCAGAAGCCAGGTGATTGATCTGCCTCACCCGTGAAGAGCGCAATGATGGTGCCAACTTGGGCCAGTGAAGCAACATCCTCCACAACTAGACTGAAGAACAAAACAACAGCAACTTGTCTGTTCCCCTTCCCCCAATTCCCCAGCGCTGTTCCCATCCCTCCAATTCCCCAATAAAAATCTTAAAAAAAAAAAAAGTTTACAATAAATATTCAGGGTAGGTTGGATGTCCACACATATATTCCCATATACTAGAGCTCTCTTTCTATAGAATAGAATTTCTGGAGTAAGATTGATGGATAAAATCAAATGTGTATTTTTGCTTATTATAGATATTGCCAGATTATAGTCCAAAAAGGCTGTAACAACTCACATTTTTGGGACCAATGGATGATGGTGATCTTCCCCACATCCTTGCTAGCACTGAATGGTATCAATCTGTTTAATCTTTGCCAATTCAATCAATGGTTGATAATGAGAATTCATTGGTTAATTTGTATGTCCCTGATTACTACTGAGATTTAAAAGTTCTTTCACGTATTCATTAGTCATTCTGGATTTGCTTTTATGTGAATTACCTATTCACAACTCTTAAAAGTTTTTCTATTGGCCTGTTTGCCATTTGTTATAAGGCTTCTTTTCTGATTATAGATATTTACCCATCTAACAGAAGGCATATTTTTCACAGTGTCTCCTTTATTTTTTAATTTCATTTATGAAGTTTTTGTCCTATAATTTTGTAATGTAATCATATATGTTTATTTTTTTGTAGCTTTTGACTTCCATGTCTTGGTTAAAAGGGTCTCTTTAATCTGGATTTTATTAATTTTCATCTAAGATTTTTCTTTTTTAAAAATCAGATGTAACTGTTATTTATTTTTATGTATTATGTAAAGTAAGAGATGTCTACCAGATGCTGTCAGTTCCTCTTCCCTTCCCCATGTCCCTAGGAACTTTCCATGTGCCCTGGCAGATTTCCAGTTGCCAGAGTCTGAATCTCTACATCTGAAAGCTTTTTATCAGATTTACAAAAAGCCATTAGATCCAGATCCGAACGTCCAAAGTGCCAGCAAATTAACACCACCACCACCTCCAGACCCAGCAACCCTCTTCCACCAATGACTTTCTAGAGTTGGTATAGAAATACTCAGTTCCCTTGACCGGAACCGGCTACATAATTGCAGAGCCCTGTACAAAATGAAAATCCAAGGCTTGGGCTGGTGGTGTGGAAGTCAATCTCCCGTTCCCAGTGCCCACTGCCCCAACCCGAGGACCGACTACCCCTTAAAGGATTGCAGCCTCTGCATCAAGAGGTGTTCTTGATCAAAGATTAATGACAGGCAAAGGGCCTTCACCAAACATACCATGACCCTGCCAACCCAAGGCAGAGACTTGCGGGTACAAACCCAACCACCACAACTCCTCAAGGCCGGAACATGGATAGGTTAGGAGTGGAGAGCAACAGCAGGAGATACTCCCACACCCCATCCCCAACCTACACAAGTCAGGTCGCAGGCACTGACCAAAGATGACAGCTGTTGCAGGCTGATCCTGGGGAGATAAGGAGGCCCAGCAAGAGGCTGATGTCTGGCATTATGACTGCAAGCCTCCGGGCATGCTCTATTGTCTCATCAGATTTTACTTATGAAACACAAATTCAAAGATAAAGAATTAAGTATTTCAAGGGACTCCATAGAACATTAAACCCAATTGTAGGGTCCTTTTTACACGCCAGGTCTGTGCCACTGCACAAGCACACACTCATGAAGCTCACCCGGACCTTTCCGTTTATCTGGGATAAGTCTGAGTTAACCTGTTTTCTGTCCTTTCCCCAGGGATTCCCAAGTAACTGAGTCCCAGTTGCCCCGTGTGGTAGCTAGCTTAATCACGCACCTTTTTTGGCTGCCTTCCTTCTGCATCACTTCCCCACTCTATCAGTGTTCTATTCCTCCCAAATCAACCTACTACCTGCGTTGAAAATCTGGTTTAGAATCTGTGCCTAGGAAAACCCAAACTAAGACAGAGTCCAACTTTATATTCTTCCAAATGAATAGGCCAGTTGGGTTTCAACATGACCTTCTACCAGCTGTGCATGAGGGTTATTCAAATTCAGATCCCACTTGGCATTTTCAAGGTTTCTAACTTTTACCGTTCTGAGAAGTATTAAGTGATGCCTAATTGTTTTAATTTGCGATTTCTCTGATTAAAAATAATTTGGGGCATTTCTTTGTATACTTATTAGCTTTGAGACTTTCTCTTTTGTAAACTGTTCATAGTATTATGTCTATTTTCCTCTTGATATGGCTGTTGTCTTGTTAATTTTCAGGAGTTTCTTGTTATTCAAGATACTAATCCCTCATTAGGAATATCTTTGCCCATTTTGTCACCTATAAGTTCTCTCCATGGTCCCCTTCAATAAACAGAAATATTTTAATATTGATATTATCAAATGAACTCATTTTTTTGGTCTTTTGACTGGTGCTTCTTATCAAATTTATATCTAAGTACCTAAATAAATTCTTAGGTAAAACCAATATATGTACTAGGTAATTGCAGCAGCAAATTGTACATAACAATATCAAGGGAAGAGAAAGATTTATTACTATGTAACTGTTTTTAAGACTGAGGAAACTTTCCTAAAAGTGCCCAGAATGCTATGATCCAATTAGATTAGGCTTGGGCTCCTGAAACAGTCACTAGTAAGGAAGATAGGATTACTATGATTGGCTTTAGTTTATTAATTTATGAGGAAGGGCTAATACCTTGAGCCAGTACACTAACATAATGGAGGCAGGAGAAAATGGATGTTGAAATGAAAGCCAGTGTTCACTACAATAATCTGTATGAAATTTTAGTTCCTTTCCATTCCTATTTTACTTAGTGTTTTTATTGGAATGATTTCTAAATTGCATTAAATACCTTTCCAGCATCCAACAATATAATTATATAAAGTTTGTACTTCAACCAACATAATACACTATGTTAATACATTTCCTTATAATAAACCATTCTTTGATTCCTGACATAAACCATACTTTTTCATAGTGTATTATTTTTTTGATGGACTGTTGGATTTTTATTTCTTTTTAAAGTTTCCATCTGTATTCAAAAGTGCAATTGAGCTAGAGTTTGGGGTTGGTTTTTTGGGGGAGAGTGTTATTCTGAGTGCTTTTATTTGTTCCCTGAGCTAACAACTTCTGTGGAGATAAACAAAGATGACCTGAATGAGAGTAAGAGCTGCTTATTCAGAACAAGAGCGTCTGTCAACTACCACCACCGCTAGCATTTGGCAGAAATTCAAATCAAAGGCAGGTGGAGGGCTGGGATAGCTTTACATGGTGGCCGAAGAGGAAGTTCTGACCCTGTGAGAAGCTGGTGGCATGGGGAGGCTGGAGGCAGGCCGACTAGAGAGGGGCCAGGTTGCTGGTTTTGTTATTGTAGCCACTGCTGATATAAAAGTTTTTATCAGGTTTTATAGCATTAAATTGTGCTAGTTTCAGAAAATAAATTGGGGTGCTCCCCATAATTTTTCTGAGCTCTGGAATAATTTTAATAATATTAGAATGATCCGTTCTTTAAAGGTTATTTGGAACCTGGCTGAGATACCATCTGGTCCTGGTGACTTTTCTAAGGTAGATCTTTCATCCAGCAATAAGGTAGATTTCCCCTCTCTTGACAGTACTTGGTCTGTTCACATTTTCCATCAATGTAGTGTGTTTGAGTCCATTGTATTTTGCAGGGAACTTATTTCAATTTTTTTAAGTTTTCAGATTTTCTCCTGTAGAGTGAAACTTAGTGTTGTGTAATAATTATGTTATCAACATCATTAGTTATCATGTATGTTTTTGTTTTTCCTCTTTCATTCCTTATTTACGATCATAAAGAAATTACCTACTTAATTGCACTATTCAAACTACCAGATTACGGACATATTTATACATCATTTTATTAAAAATATTATTAATATTATTAATTCCCTCTTCCCACATTCTCTTATTTATTGTTCTTCTTTTTTAATTTCTTAAGATAGATCCTAAATTCTTTGTTTTTTAGTCTTTCTTCTTAATAATAAACATTGAGGTTATAGACATTTTTCTCTGAGTACAGGTTTGGTGTATTCCAAAGACCTTTGGATTTACTGTTATCCTTTTCATCATTTTTCAATGTCTGTAATCAGAGGCTTGTTTGATTTAATTTTCAAGGTTGAAGTTTTTTTATTAAATTATTTTTTATTATGAAATACACATTTTTTAGAATTAGTTTCAGCTGTACAACACAGTGCAATAGTTATACTTTTTACCCCTCGAAGTGACAACCCCCCTCCCCCAAAAGATTTTTTTGTCTTCTTGTTTACTTTCATTTTATTGCCTATGATCAGAAATATGGCCTACAAAGCTATGAATTTTTTAATTGGTAAAAGGTAGTTAAGGAACTAAATGAAAAAGTGATTGGGCTTGAGCACAAAGTAAGGGCTCAATACATGATTGTGAAGATGGCAGATGATAGAAGATAGAAAATGCCCGTCTTACATCACTTCTACATCCAAAGCACGTAATTCTTGAAACTCAGACTAGAGCTTGGACTTGTAACCTACTGACAGATTTCCCAAGGAATAACAGCCTAATGCCTGCCTGGACTTTTGAATTCTTTAGCTTTGATTCCATTATTGAGTTGCCTTTATTTATCATGCAGGCGCTATTCAGAGGTAGTTTAACTTAGTGACAAACAGCTCAGGCTCTGTGCTCAGTCTGGTTTCAAATCCCAACTCTGTCCTTATTGGGTATGTGTAATTTCTCAAAAAATTATTTAACCTATTTCTGAAGTACAGGGGTAACAATAGTAACCCCTTAACAAAGTTACAATGAGCATATAGTAAAATAATATGTTTGTTATATATCATTAAACTCTAATTAAAGAAATAAAAAGGGGCCCACAAAAATTGCCAATTTTAGGGACAGATGGGTTTACAAGTACAAATGATGGCACCAGGCTCCCTCTCCACATTTTGCCACTGATTCTCTGGGCATGCACCCCATTTTTCTTACTATAGAAGAGTCTCCCTTATCTACCAAGGCAAGATAGTCACAGGAAGCTACAGACCTAAGTCATTCCAATTTAGCAACCCAATAAAACTAGAGATTATCATTCTTCAAGATTTTCTCTATCAATTCTACAGAAGAAAATTAATCGGCCATTTAGATCACATGTGTGCCTTTTAATAATCATTAACTATATGGGATCCTGTTTAATATGCCTGTACCTGTGGCTGAAAAGAGTGAGGAAAAAAAACCACATAGACTGTGAGAGGAGCACTTCCTCAAAGGAAATTTACCAGAAAAAAAGGGGAAAAGAGCAAATAAAAACAACAAAAAAGACTTCCATTACAATTCATAAAACAGTTTGCACAGGGATTAAATATATTAAGGACTTAATTCATATTGCCTGTCTAATCATCACCACATATTGAAATTTCCTGATGGTGTAGGATAGATACCATATAATACTTATGGCTCAAAACTAAACTTCCTCAGTACCAGAGCTAGGGGTATTTCCCTGCCACTGAAACTGGTTCTAGTTCTGAGTCTTTGCCAAACTGTTCTGCCCTATGCAATTCAGACCTGCTGAAAGCACGTGCATGATTTTTCAAACAATGCTATAAGTGGTATTTTTAAAAGTACCTGCCTCATTAGTATTAGGCTCAATTATCGAAATTTAATTAACTTCTGTCTATATTGGAATAACTGTTACTGGTATTGTCCTTACACCATAAAGAGATAGAAAACTAAGCAGAAATATAAAAACAGATGTTTTGAAATATTGAAAATAGGCAGCATAGGACTGAGATCTTTTAGAAAAAGGAGGCAAATGAGATGAGCCCTAGAATCACCCTTGCCCTCTGCCTGAGAGTACTTTTCTGATCATGACAGAAAGGAAAAAGCCAAACAAATCATAGTTGTGCTAAACTGTAAATTGTTGAGACTGAGTTTGGACTTTGAGGAGAACAACACAGCTGAAAAATTTGGGAAAGAGTGTAAAGTATAGAAGGGTTTACTTCAAAAAAAGTACTCCAGAAATCTGCATAGAAATCCCCTTGAGTCTGTTGATGAATACAAATTCTATCAGGCCAGGGAAAGAACTACCAAGAAGCTGTGAGCTAAACCATTCCCAGAGCTTACACAGAACTGAGATGGTTGAGTGCCAATCAGCCAGAGTGGAAAGCCTTGCTGAACAGCTGGCACATGGAATAGAAATCTCTAGAGTGTCATAACTTGGTACCACAGCAACCCAACCCAGAAGCACCCTAAAAAGAAGTTTAAAGCAAGACTAGAAATGATAATGCTAATCTACCAGTCACTTCACTTTTTAGTAAAATGAAGTTTGACATTCTTTAAAGATAAAATCCAAACACTCACCACTAATGTTTACAATGTCCAGGACCCAATAAAAAAATTATTGGAGCTGCAAAAAAGAGAAAAATGTTACCCTTAACAAGGAAACTAATCAGTAAATAATAACAGACCCAAAAATGGCAGAGGTGATGAAATTATCAGGCAAAGATATTAAAACAGTGATTATAAAAATGCACAAAAATTTAAAGAAAAACATTACCACAATAAGAAGAGAAGTAGAAATTATACAAAAGAACTAAATGGAATTTCTAAAGATGAAAAATATAATTCCTGGAAAAAAATTCACTGGGTGTACTTAACGGCAGATTATAGTCCACAGAAGAAAATGTCAGTGAACATAAAATTAGGAACTATCCAAAATGAAGCAGGGTAAAAAAGATTTTTTTTTTAGATTAACAAAACCTTACTGAGATGTGGGACAACAGCAAACAACCCAACATGCATGCAATTAGGCTCCCTAAAATTGAAAAAGAGAAAGAGGGGAGCAGAAGAAATAGTTAATGAAATAATAGCAACATTTTTTTTTAATCTTGATGAAAGCTATAAACCCCAAATCCAAGAAACTCTATAAACCATAAGCAGGATAAAAACAAAGAAAACCACATCAAGGCACATTATAATCACATTATTGAAAATCAGGGATAAAGAGGTTTTTAAAAGCAGCACGAGGGGAAAACTTCACATTATACACCTTAAATATAGACTATTTTCTTATGATGAGAATATTGTATTGTTTATTGTTTTCCTTCCAGTTTTTTTTTTCAGCTTTATTGAGATATAATTGGCATACAACACTGTTAGTTTTAGGTGTACACATGATGATTTGGTACACATATATATTGAGAAATGATTACCACAATAAAGTTAATTAACACATCCATCACCTCACACAGTTAAAATTTTGTGTGTGTATGGTGTATATAATTTTTATTTGTCAATTGTATCTCAATAAATCTGGATGAGAAAAAAGCAGTGGAAGGGGGGCATACAACATAGAGAAGCAAAGATAAAAGTGACAGTGGACTTTTTATCAGAAAATGTGCAAGAGAGAAGCAATGAAATGACATATTTAAATTGATAAAAATGGCCGCCCGTGTGGCACGTTGGTTAAGAGTTGGCTTGCAATACCAGCCCTGAGCAGCAGGGTCCCTGTTCAGATCCCACATGAGGGCCAGTGACGCTGAGCCCTCTACAGTTAAGATGGTAAACAACAGCTCGACCTGGAGCTGGTCTGCCTTGAGTCGCCATGGATGGTGTAGGCTGCAGCCACTGCTGCAGTGGTCTGCCTTAAGCTACCATGACTGGCCAGCAGCTGGTATGAGCCGCCGTGAGCCACCGTGAGTGGCCGTCCAATGGCCGGCAAGTGACTGCCTCACCCGGGAAGACTACAATGATAATACCAACATGGGCCAGTGAAGCGAAATCCTCCACAACTAGACTGAAGAACAAGAGGACAGCAACTTGTCTGTTCCCCCTCCCCGATTCTCCAACGCTGTTCATCTCCCCCAATTCCCCATTAAAATCTTTTCTAAATAAATAAATTGATGAAAACAAAACAACAAACAAAACTCCATCAATCTAGCATTCTGTAACTATTGAGAATATCCTTCAAAAATGAAGGAGAAATCGATACCTCATTTTCATGTTAACAAAGCTGCAAAAAATTCAATGTCAGCATCTGCAGTACAAAAAGAACTCAGGTGGTGGGCAAATAATATGATATGCAATCATGGATATATGAAGAGCAATAAAAAGTGCTGCAAATGGTCAATATGAGGTAAAAATAAAATTATTTTTCTGCTTTTTATTGAGGTATAATTGACATATAACACTTGTAAGTTTAAGGTATGCAACGTGTTAACTTGATTCATTTGTATAGCATATTGCAATATCTTTTTCTCATTTTTTAATTGTATAAGATTAGTGACTTCAGCAATAATAATAAAAAGGTATTGTGGAATTTATAACACATGCAGAAGGGAAATATAACAAAGCAATTATACAAAGGATGGGAGAGGTAAATTGAATTATATCTTTGTAAGATTCTCACATCACATATAACATGGTATGATACTATTCATAAAATGTGATAAGTTAAAGGTACATACTATAAATATTAATAACCACAAAAAAAATACAAGAGGTCTAGCTAATAAGCCAATAGTGGAGATAAAATGGAATGCTAAATAATATTTAATTATCCAAAAGAAGTTAAGAAAAGTGGACACAATAAACAAAGAGCAGAAAGGAAAACTATAATACACTAACAAGACTATAAACTTAACTCCAACCATACTAACAAATATTTTAAAATGTAAATGTTTAAACACTTCATTAAATGGCAGAGATTGTCCAGCAGGATTTTTTAAAACAATATTCAATTTTACATTATCTATAATAAACTCAATTTAAATATAAAGGTGCAGGTTAAAAGTAAAAGGACACTAAATAATATACTATTTTATCCTAATCATGAGAAAATTAGAATGACTCCATTAGCATCTGCAAATGAGACTTTAGGACACAAAATATTGCCAGAGGTAAAGAAGGTTGTTTCATAATGATTACATGACTAATTTATTAAGAAGACACAGTAATTCTAAATGTGTCTGCACATAATTATAGGACTTCAAACTACATGGAGCAGAACTGACAGAACTGAAAGGAGGTATAGACAAATCCATAATTATAGTTGAAAATCTCAACACTCCTGTCTCATCGTTGATAAAACAAGTAGAAAGAAAATAAGAAAGAATACAAAAGTCTAGAATGAGACTATCAATCAATTTGTGTTAATTGATATTTATAGAACACTACACCCAACAACTGCAGAACAGACATTGTTTTAAAGTGCACATGAAGATTCACCAAAATGACCATAGACCGGTTATAAAAACAAATCTTAATAAACTTCAAAGGTAAGAGAAGTATGTTTTGTGATCATAGAAGTATTCAATTTTAAAACGATAGTACATAAAAACACCCAACAAACTAGGAATAGCAGGGAACTTCCTCAACACAATAAGGGCATTTATGAAAAAAACACGGCTGATGTTATATTTAATGATGAAAGGCTAAAAGCATCCCCCTCTAAGGTCAGGAACAAGACAAGGATTCCACTTTTGCTAATCCTATTCAACATCTTACTGAAAGTTTTAGCCAGAGCAATTCCCCCACTCCACCCCCCCAAAAAATAAAAGGCATCCAATTTGGAAATTAATAAGTAAAATTATCACAATGCACAGATGACGTGATTTTACATATAGAAAATCTTAAAGAACCTGCAAAAAAATGAGTTAATAAACAAATTTAACAAAGTTGCAGGATACAAATCAACATGTAAAAATCAACTATGTTTCTATAGCAATAAACAATCCAAAAGGAAATTAAGCAAACAATTCCATTTACAATAGCATCAAAAGGTTAAAATACTTTGAAATAAATTTAACCAGGAAACTGCAAGTCTTGTACACTGGAAACTACAAAGCTTTGCTAAAAGAAATTAAAGATGACCTAAATAAATGGAAAAATGTCCATGTTCATGGATTGGAAGACTTAATATTGTTAAGACAGTAATATTCCCCAAAGCTATCTACAGATTCAATGCAATCCCTATCAAAATCACAATGGCCTTTGTTAGCAGAAATGGGAAAGCAGATACTAAAATTTATATGGGATTTCAATGAACCCCCTATACCCCAAACAATCTTTAAAAACAGTAATAAATTTGGAGGGCTCATACTTCTGGATTTCAAAACTTATTACAAAGCTACAGTAATCAAAACGGAATGATACTAGCATAAGGACAGGCCAATGAAATAAAACTAAGAGTCCAGAAATAAACCTACACATCTATGGTCAATTGATTTTCAACATAGATGTCAAAAACATATGATAGGGAAAGAACAGTCTCTTCGATAAGAAAGATATTTGGTAAGTTTTTATAACCATAGATTTGGCAATGGATTCTGAGATATGACACTAAAAGTACAAGCAATGAAAGAGAAAAACAGACAAATTGAACTTAAACAAAATAAAAAACTTTTATGCATCCAAAGACAAAAGAAAGTGAAAAAAACCCCACAGAATGGGAGAAAATATTTATAAATCATATATCTCATAAGAGTTTAGTATCCAGAATATATAAAGACTCTTAGAACTCAACAACAAAAGACAAAAAAAAAAAAGATTTTAAAAATGAGCAAAAGACTTGAATAGATATCTTTCCCAAGAAGATATATAAAGTAGCCAACAAGCACACAAAAAGATGTTCAACATCATTAGTCATTAGGGAAATGCAACATCATTAGTCATTAGGGAATGAGATACCACTTCACATCCAGTGGGATGGTTATAATAGAAAAAATAGAAACACAGTACTGGGAATGATGTGAAGAAATTAGAACCCCTGTATACTGCTGGCAGAAATGTAAAATGGTGCAGCTACTGTGGAAAACAGTTTTGTGGAGTCTCAAAAAAAAAAATTAAACATAGAATTAACATGTGACCCAGCAATTCCACTCCTACATATATGCCCACAAGAATTAAAAACAGATATTCATACAAAACTTCCACACAAATAGCCAAAGTAGGAAACAACCCAAATGCCCTTCAACTGAGAAATGGATAAATAAAACTACATTCATACAGTGGAATATTATTTAGCATACAAAAGAAATGAAGTAGTGATACATGCTACAATATGGATGAACTGTGAAAACACTATGCAAAATGAAAGAAGCCAGACACAAGGGGTTGTATATTGTATGATTCTGTTTTCATATGAACTATCCAGAATAGGCAAATCCATAGAGACAGAAAAAATTAGGCATTACCAGGTGCCAGAGAGAGGGGAGTTTGGGGAGTGACTGCTTTAAGGGTGCAGGGTTTCCTTTTAGAGTGATGAAAAAATTTTGGAACTAGATAGCAGTGACGGCTGCACAACATTCTGAATAACTAAATGTCAGTAAATTGTCTACTTAAAAATGATTGATTTTATGTTGTATAAATTTTACCTCAATAATAAAGCAAATCAATAGCAAAAAGAAAAGGAGAAAAACCCCATTTGGAAATTAAACAATATATCACAAAATAACCTTTGAGTCAAAGAAGAAAAAGGGAACTCAGAAAATATTTTAAGTTAGTAATAATAAAAACACAGCATATTAGAATTTATGACATGTTTCTATAAAAGTGCTTAGAATAATATTTATAATTTTAAATGCTTATATTAAAAAAGAATAAAAATCTAAACAAATGATCTAAGCTTCTAGCTTAATAAGCTAGAATAAGAGAAATATATTAAATCCAGAGTAAGGAAAATAAAAGAAATTATAAAGATAAAGATGGAAATCAATAAAATGAAATATTTTTAAATAGAGAAAATCAGTGAGATAATAAATTGGTTCTTTTAAAAACTCATTAAATTTTATAAACTTCTAGCTAGTCTAATCTAAAAAAGAGAGAGAAGACACAAATTAACAATAAGAATGAAATAAGGGGCATTATTACAAATCCTACTAATATTAAAATTATACTAAGAGATTATTATGAACACCTTCATGCTAATAAATTTTACTATTTAGATGAAATAGACTAATTTTTTGTTAAGATGCTGGCATATTTTATTTTACAATAATAATTCTCATCCCACATATTCTTTCAGAACTTTCCTCCCTGTTGTCAAGAGACAGAGTCCCTGTGTCATACTCCTGAACCTTGGAGGGGCTGTGCAACTGCTTCTATTAATAGAATAAAACTGAAGTGATGCTATGTAACTTCAGAATATAGGTTGTAGAAGGTAAATACAGCTTCAACATGACCCCATCAAAATTTTAAAAGTTCTGTTCTTTGCAACATTGCATTAATAAAATAAAAAGACAAGTCACAAACTGGGGAAAAATATTTGCAATACATATATTTGACAAACAATTTGTATCCAAATTATTTAGAGAACTCTTACAACACAGTAAAAAGACAATCAACTCCATTAAGAAGTGAGCAAAAGATTTGAACAAACACTACATAAAATAAGATGTACAAATGACCAATAAGCACATGAAACCATACTTATGAAAGGATATTGTTTACTCCATGAAATTCTAGAACAGACAGAATATATAATTCTACAAAACAAATCAATTATTGCCTGGGGTCAGGAGTTGCAAAGACAATTGACTGCAAAGGTACATGAGTATACTTTTTCAAAGGACAAACACTTTTTATATTTTAAATGCAAATAACTATACACTTAAATGCAAATATTCTATTATGTTTTATTTTTATGTTAAATTTACCTCAATACAGTTGTTTGAATGTTTATATTGTTAAAGTGGTTTAAAAGATAAATATAGGGATTTGAGGGATTTAGGGATTTGAGGTTTAACTTTTAAAACCTAATGAACTATTATAATGTTAACATGTAGCATTTACCACATATGAATGAAGTTTGAGACTATCTAAGGTATTTTTTCTCAGAGTAAAATATATATTTTCCCATAAAATGAAGCAGAAAATAATTATCTACAAAGAAATTAAGCAGTTTCTCTTTGTTCTTATATGTCCCTGATTCTTCCTTTATATAAAAAAGCTGGCATGTGACCTAAATAAGGAACAGGGGAGAAAGAATAACTTTGTACACCGAGCCATAAAACATGTTTCGTGTTCCCCTGACACTGCTGTTTGTTAGCTCTCAGAGTAATTGAAGGAATGGCAGGCAGTGTGGTTCTTCATTAGGTTCATGTATCACAAACTACCAATTCTATTTAAAATCTACTCTTGTCTCTCTTTTCCACTTTCTTAATCATGCTTTTCCTAGTGAGGCTGACCATAAACAAGCTGACCTTACATCAAACCCAGAATTGAGAGGGAACTGGGCAATGATGTAAGAATAGCAGCTTCTGAATAGATTAAATTATTAAATGGATAGACACCAAAAAATTGATATCACTAAACGTTTTTGTTTGAATATCAAAAAGACCAGTGTATTACATTATAATAATAATAATAATAGCTAACTCTAATATAGTAATTATTAGGAAGAAGGCATTATTCTAAGTAATTTATATACATTAACTCATGTTAATTCTCACAATAACCATAGAAGGCAGGTACACTCTTCTTATCTCCATTTTACAGACAAGCAAACTGAGGCACAGAGAGATCAAGTAACTTGCCCAAAGTTGTACAACTAATAAATAGCATAACTGGGATTTAAACCCAGATAGTGTGGCCCAAAGTCTGAGCCCTTAACCTCTACTCTATATTACCTCATCTTGATGTATATTGTACCAGTATTTGACATCTGTTAAAAGCAAGGATCTAGATTCTGACATGTGAGATTCTGAGATAAGAGTTCCAGATTATTGCCCTGGTCCATTCTGTGTATTTAGGTATATACAAACAAATATATCTTAACCTATATCTATACACACATACACATTTATATATACATGTATACATATACATGTATAGATATAGATATATAGATATATAGATACAGATATAGATTATCAGCAAGAGATCTGAAAACATAGGATGAAAGCAAGGTAAAAGGTGTTAGCCAATGGCCACACAGTTCACCCAGTTCATGCCACACATCCTAAAAGATCTCTTCATTCTCTTATCTTCTTATCACTTCTTTCTACCATACTCATGATGCATCCCATACACTGCATTTAATATTGTAGTTATTTGTGTATTTCTTTTAATGCCCCTATTCCAGTATGAACTGGGGCCATGTCTAAGACATGTAGCCTAGTTCATTACCTTTCATATAATAGCTACTAATACACATTTGTTGACTTGTTTCTTCTGATAATCAAAGATCTGATGCAGCAGAAAGATACCTGAAACCAAAACTCACTGTCAATAGCAGGCAGAACAGGAGAGCAAATATGTGAGTGCAGGAGTCTGAGGACACTATTTTAACTCCAGTAATGATCATACAATAGCAGAAAGAGCCAAAATAGACCTCAATTTGGTCCTGCCTTGGCCAAAAGCTATGTGACATTGGTGGAGTTAGTCACCCTCTTTGAATCCCAGTATTCTCATCTGGTGAACATGGTTTGACAGTTTTAAATAAAATAAGGAGTATAAAAGACTTAGCATAGCACCAAGCATAGAATAAAGATGTGATAAACTCATCCCTCCCGCATCTGCTTCATTGTATCCCTCCAGAACAGGCACCGCAAATTAAATGCAGGTGAAAGAGCCTGAGCACACAGTATGAGTGTGCTGAGCACAGTATGAGTGCCACATAGGAATAGAGATCAAAAGTTTCCATATCTTCCCGTGATGAAAATGAAACAGAAATCTGGAATTTTATGTGGAATTGTTCCACATTTAAATGTCGACAGTTGAAGTCAAAATTATTAACACAGTACTTGCCAATAGTGTGATGTCAAACAAAACTTGTCTGCTCTCTTGAAACATCCAAGAGGCCACAAGTTTGCTACCTTTACTCATGTAAAGAAACAAAAAATGCTAACACCTGCAACACACCTGAATTCAGGTATGCATAAACAAATAGCTCCATAGCTATGTGCGCACACATTGTGTGGCATACACATGGTTCTTGGGATGTGCTGTCAGGGACCACCTGGCTCACTTTATTTCTTTTCAAACTGATTATTTCCCAACACGATGACATGTATTTAGCTAATCCCAGCAGGAAAAATTATTATATTAAGTTTCTCCTCCATTTAGTTAGACAACAATTCTTGAACACAAGGTCAAAGTCATTCTGCCTTATCCATTCTCCTGTGTTTTTTTAACAACTGCCTCTGTACCCAGATGGCCTGAGTCACGGCTTTCTTTGACACACACAAGCTTTGCCCTTTCTTCTGGCTCCTTTCTTCTTAAGAGTTGAAGTCACAAGATAAATGACAATTTTTTTTAAAGGCTAATTAAGAACCTGTCTGCATATGCCTTGCTTAATTACCTTCTGTCAACCTTGATTATACTCAAAATTTTAAAATTACTCTTATATTTATTCTGCTTGTATGAATAATGTGAAATAACAGGGGACAGCTATTGTTCTGAGCTTTTCCAGTGAATGACTACTAAATTGTGATAAAGGAATTATTTAAATAATATAAATGCTAACCCACAGACTCTTTAATGTAAATATATTTCATACTGATGAACTCTTATAATTGCTGTGCCTGTTTAAGGGTGGAAAGGTAATTTTTTCTCTGGCATAATAGGCCCTGAAACTGCTTTGGAATTTCTTAATATGAAGGTGACCAATGGGTAGGAAAGCTCTGTTCTGTATTAGCGCTTCTCACATTCTGGTGTGAATACAACTCATCTGTAGAGCTTGTCAACAATTCAGATTCCCTGTCCCCACCCGCACCTGTGTGACCCTTCTCCAGAATGTCCCTTGTCCCCTCTGACCCTCAGTATTCTCTTGTGTAAAATGAGAATTATGACTATATTAAAGGTATTTAAGAGTTTAAAATAAAATAATGAGCAAAAGTCTGAGCACAATACCAAATATAGAGCATCTACCTAGTCCTGAGATTCTGATTCAATGAGCCCTCTCCCCCGGTAATCCTGTTGCAGGAGGTCTGAGAACTGAGCATATTTTGAAAAACTCTCCCGTTGTCTTTGGACTGTGATTCCCAGCTGTGGCTGTACATCAGAATTACCTTTGGAGCTTTTCAAACTATCAGTCCTTGAGCTTCACTCCCAGAAATTCTAACACTGCTTGTTTGGCAAGCAGCCCAAGCATTTCTGCAAGTTCTAAAAAAGTGATCCCTATACTAGCCAGAGTTGAGAATCGTTACTTCACAGTTGTGGTCTCCAACTACTTTTATCCATGTCTATAGTGGAAAAACTTCACCATGTATCTGTAGTATATCTATATCTGTTTATCAAATAAGCCAGTCTTACTGTACTATGTATTATATAATTAGAAAACATACAAAGGTGGAAAATTTTTAAATTACATAAAACAAAAACATTTTATACTATGTTTTATTTATTAATGGCATCAAAACTCTTTTAACATCAGTTACAAAATTATTTTAATAAGAGTCTAAAATCTTAGTTCTTCCATGTTGCTAACCATGATGGCTTTATCATGACACTAGCTATGATCTCATGGCATAATATTCACTCTTTTATATCTCAGAATAACTCAAGGTACAATAGATACTCAATATATAACCATGTATCTGAAGAACATACATCATTAGTGATAGTGGACATCAATTCATGTTTCTTCTTGCTAATTCTAATTTTTCTGAGTGCTTACTAGATCTGATGAGGGTGTCACTGTTTTTACCTTGAATGTGGCTGATGAACTTATACTAGGAGTCAAAGTATTGATGCTGACGTTTTCTTCTTGTCTGCTTGTGTTTGTATTATTAGTATTACTTCCAATCAGCAAGTTTTTTGCAAGAATCTTTTAAGGCAATTGCAATGCCTACTAGGGGTTCTTCTTAAGGCTCTACTAAGTATTAACATTTTGGTCCACACTTTCAGATTCATTCAGAAGGATGTAGGCTAGGAGTCACAGCTTGCTGGAGGTCAGAGTTAAGCATTCCTCTTGTGTAAGAGTCCTTGTTGCAGTCTAGGGGGTGGCTCCTGACCTCCCTATGTGACAGCTCAGGTTCAAGAATGTAAAATCCTGCACATTGGCTTGTTTCAAGCTCCACCCCAATAGCCAGTATCTTTTGGTGCATCTCCATAGGCATAGACTGTGGTGTTCTCATGGGGACATACTCAGCTCCAAGATCACCACTTTCAACCAAAAGCTGTGGTGTCCCCGTTAGAAACTGACAGCTCCCCCAGTTGAGTTGTAGGATTTTACTCAGTTCTTTTTACCAACATAATGTTCTATAGCATCCTATTTGGCACACTAGTTTATCAGGACTCTAAAGGAAGAGCTGGAGAGCTAACCAAAGGACAAATTCTTATACAGAAAGAGTTTGCTAACCCTTTATTCACATCTTTATCCAATTTTGTGGTAGTTCATTTAGTTAAAACCAGAGGATATAATCTTTAAATTTACTTAACTGAGCACACATAGCAAACATAAAACTGCAATTTTCCCGAAGCCAACAAACAAGTGAGGGAACATTTGTCACCTCTGCCTTGGGGATGCTTATATCCAAATATCTCATGTACTATACATTATTATTGTCCTATTAAATATTATTAGACTTTAATTTTTTTTAGAGAGGTTTTAGGTTCACAGCAAAATGTCTAAAGATTTATGCCCCTACTCACGCACAGCCTCCCCTTTACCAACATCCCCCCCACCCCCAGAGTGGTATTGGTTACAATTAATGAGCCTACAATGACACATCACAATCACACAGGTCCTTAGTTTAGAGTTCACCCTTGGTGTTGTATATGCCATGGGTTTGGACAAATGTATCATGACATGTATCTACCATTACAGTAAAAAATAAGAATCATGGAGAACATGGTACAATTCTTCATTATATGATGCTTTGACACACATTGTAGGATATCCAGCTCACTAAAACCAGTAGTATCCTACCTCCATGGAACAATAAAAAAAACACGGTGGATACAGTTTTCTTGTCTTTTCAGGTTAAAAAAGGTAGATAGATGATAGATGATAGATAGACTAAAATTTTGTTTCTGAACTCCAGTGAGCTGTATCTCACACTCACTGGGTTACATCATCTCTTTGGAGACTCTGCTTGGCCCTACATGATCTGAGCTCTGCTTACTCCACCAGCCTTATCCAATCACTCTTCCCCTTATGCTCTTGTACACCGTCCTTAGTGCATGTTGGCTTTTTTTTTTTTAATTCTTCTAACCCAGTGATTCTCTAACTGTAAGGTATATATGGATCACCTGGGCATTTTGTTGTACAGATTTTGATTGAGTCTGAGGTGAGGCCCCAGCTCCTGATGGTGCTGATGTTGTAGAGACAAGGACCACATTTTGAATAGAAGGCTGCAGCCTAGTGGTTCACATCTCTGGGTGCACAGCAGAATCACCTGGGGAGCTTGTAAACCAGCTGATGCCTAGGTTCCACCTCCACCTCCAGCAAGGCCAGCCTCTTTCTCCTCTGAAAACTTCCTCATATACCTTTCCTTCTCCTCTAAGGCACTTTACCCAACACACCCACCTTCAAATCACAGTTTAATGTCACTTCCTCAGAGGTCTCAGGGTGGATAAGACCCCTGTCTTATTCTATTTGGGCTACTATAACAAAAATACCATAGACTAGGTGGCTTATAAACAACAGGAATTTATATCTCACGGTTCTGGAGTCTGGAAATTATAAGATTAAGGTGCCAGCAGATTCTGTATCTGGTAAGAACCCACTTCACTGTAAGCTCATATGGTCAAAGGGGCAAGGGAGCTCTGCCTGGCCTCTTTTATAAGGGCACTAATCCCATTTATGAGGGCTCAGCCCTAATGACCTAATCACCTTCACAGGCCCCACCTCCAACACCATTGCACTGGGCATTAGGTTTCAACATATGAATTTTGGGGAGACACAAACATTCCATCTATAGCAGCCCCTCTGTCTCAGTCTCTCTTAGCACCTCAATCATTTCCTCATGATATTCATCAGCATTACCATTAAATAATGAAATATGTAAATAAATCTGCTTTCTGCTCACATTTCCTTTACAGCAGGGATGGTGCCTGCCCACATTGTTCATTGCTATATCCCCAGTGCATAGCGTATTGCCCTGCACATGATAAAAGCTGAACAAACACTTATTAAGTAAACAAATTAGTCTTTTTTATATGTAAGTTTGCCAGTATAATGCTAAGCAATCTAAAGACATGTGATCCCCACATTTCTTAACTATATAAAGAATATATATTCTTATTATTTAATCTCAAAGATGAATTGCTACTATATTAGTCAAAAGTAAAATATTAAATACCTATTTTGTCAGTCTATAGATGATGGTACAGAAGATAGAAAGGACACCAGACCTAACAAAGGTTTGTAGTCTAACAGGGAAGACAGATATTCAAGAGTTTAGGGTTCAAATAAATTTCAGGAGGTTAATGTGAAGCATTCCCCTATCTTCCATTATGGGGAGGAGGCTGAAAGTAACAAATGCTACACACTGCTCTAAGCCAATTCATATAAATAATTACATGCATTCAATCAAATAATTTTGAATGGATTAAATGGGGGTGGTTATGAAGCATATAATGAGGGCCCTAAACCTAGTCTAGGGGAAGTGGGAAGCTTCCCTAGGGAAATACAATTAGGCTGAGACCTGAACAATAGTTTGTTTACCCTGGTGACAGGTGAGAGGTATAGAGGCTTCAGAGGCAACAATATGTTCAAAGGCCTTATTGCAGGAGCCTAAAGAAAAAGACCTGAGTGAACAGAGTCCAGTGGGACTGTAGCAGATGTGTGAGATGAATCTGGAGAAAGACGCAGGAAACAGGTTATGCGGGAGCCTGTAGAGAATTTTGAACTTGACTTTGAGTTCAATGCCAAGTCCCTAAGGAGTTTTAGCAGGGGAATAATGTGCTGTGATAGCAGTGCTGGAAAATCTTCCTGGCTCCAGTACAATTACATCAGAATGAACCAGATTAAGCTTTTCCTTCTCCTAATGATTATTATATCATTTTTATTTGTTTATTTATTCTTCTGCAGTTCTCTGAACCATAAAATATCTCTGTCCTTTGAAAATTACTTGGTGATTCATCCTGAACCTTATAAAGCTTAGCTGGAGGCATCCTGGTGCATACAGGCTTCAGATTTTCCTTGAATCTAATCAAAAAGCCGTAATTCAATCTTTGATGGTTCTCAGTAGGGCATACTACCTTAAAATATCATTTTACCCATTTTGGTAGCAATATTTTAATCAAACATTAAAGTTGCAGAAATTAAAACTATACTTCTATTTCAAAAGATATAGGAAATATTCTTAGTGTCTAGGAAGCAGTATGAGTGACTATTAGGTTTGATGACAGAAACCTTACTGATTAATATCAACACCTGAAATTGTTATAACCTTCCAGGGGTTTTGGGTCAGCAATGCCGTACCCACCCACCCCCACCACACAGAGAACATGTACTTTGATTAAATCTGGATATAGATGTAACAAAATAAAGAAAATCTATTTCTTAGAAGCACAATTCTTACTAAGGAAGATACTTTTTTTAAATGAGACAATATTTGTTTAACTATTTGAATGGATAGAGATGGAGGCAGTAGGTGTGAGACCCTCTGCCCAGGAAGCATGCTGTAAACAATAGCTCCTCCTTTACTATATCAGTTTTGTACTAAACCAGTGGTTTTAAATTCTATCTAGCTCCACTGATCCCTTCTTATGACAAATATCGGTTAACATCCCTTTAACTTCCACAAATTAAATTATTAAATGGTATTTTCTATCCACATGCATGTCAAGGAATTCAATGAAGTTACCTAAATGGACTCTAAATAGGATTTCCAGATAAATAGACAATATTTAGGACATATTTATACCAAATATTTATTCATTGTTTATCTGAAATTTAAGTTTAACTGGGCTACTTATATTTTTATTTGCTAAACCTGGCAATCCTAATTATGGAAGAGAAAATAATAATAGATATTTGAATGTATAACTGCTGATGTCACCACATAAATATCGTGCATAGTTGTCTTGGAAGGGTGTAAAGCTTTGCTCTGGGCCCCTCTATCAAGGAGGCCCCTTTTAGCAAAGACAATTGGGTCTCTTGTGGACCTCCCAGTGATAGAAGGTCCAACTCCTTCTCTAGCCCACAGCCCAGATCTCCTGCTCTTTCTGGAATCTCTGTGCTTCTTCATTTGGAATCCTCTTCCATACCCTCCAAGGATCCTGGTTAACTGGACAGACATCTTAGCAAGTGCCCTCCTTCCGCTTCCTAGACACACAATAGCAGTTACTTCAGGAAACATATGTTACTCCATTGGCCTCCCTATGTCAGAAATCTCTTGGCCCCTAGGTTTAAACATACCCCCAAATCTAATGTCAAGCTTCCCTTCTTTTCCATAGTGGGGAAGGGGCTGAAAACGACAAGCTTTGCACACGTCTCTAAGCCCGTTTGGATCTTGGAAGATATGTGTAGTCTCCTGCAGTTCAAAATAGGTAAAGACTGAATAGGTCCTTACCCTCAACCCTGCTACCAGGCATATAGAATGCTATAATAAATTTGCTACCCTATAAGCAAGTGTTATAGAAGGCAGAAAAACAGTTTTATAACCTGTACTGTAGGCTTGATCAAATCCTAGCTTTCTGTCCAGCCACACATGAAATGCTCTCTCGAAGCAGCTGCAGTGATATTCAGTTAGCTTTCTGGTCAGTCAGGTAACAAAACTCCCATTAGAAAACTGAAAATAGTTTTTCAATTTCCTTAGAATCCCAAACCAAAGGGATCATTCCAAGTAGTGTAGGCTTTTAAATTCCCTCTGCATACAAAGAAGAAAGTAGCTGCACAATATTACTGGCCCATCCACACACCCTGAGCACCACTGATTTCACTAATGAAAATTTTCTAATATTCATTATGCTAATTAACAAAGATAACTGAAGGCAGAGTGCCTTTGGAGATTGGGTTCCTGATTAGTCAGTCATGCAAATGTTGACTAATCACTTTGGGAGCGTGCATGCCCAATGTGGGACTTTAAAATTAACTAAGCACCCATAGGGTTAGTATGATTAAACCTAATTAACATGCATATACCACACTTTCTGTGATAAAATTTATTAAAATATATCTAGATGGAGTAATCAGACATCTGGTTGACCTGGGAGACTCCTATTTTACACTTGTTGTCAAAAGACAATTATACTCTCAAACAGTACCAGTTGGGCAAAAACTATATAATCACTCTATAATGTAAGGGAATTCCGAGTTACACAGTACATTCTCTAAGAACTCTCCATACAAGTCTGAAGGCATTCAAGTTGTGCCTGCAGGTTCTACAGTTCATTAAGCATTCTGTGGATAACAAATGCTAACTTCCCCTGCTTAGAGGACACCTCCTAATAGATACAAGTGTATCTCTCAGCTTTGGAAAGGAGAGAACATTGTCTCATGAGAGGGAAGTGAAAGCAAACTACTTCTATTGAATTTCCTAAAACGTTACACCCTCCATATACCCCATACTCTCCTTACTTTAAGTTGGAAACCTGGGCAAGGCAGATGGTTAGTGGGGCCGTGGATTATATATCATCTCCTGGTTGTAAGCACAGCAGGCAGGAGACTGACCTTAATGGCTGGCATTTTGGGGGGTATATGCAGCACTTCCCATCTTTGGTCATCAGCTTTGGACAGCCCCTGTTTTAGCTGGCAGCGCTACAGCTTCTGCTCTTTCTATAAATTCTAGGCTCTGTCATACCTTCTTTGCTATCCCCCAAGAACGCTGGAAAACAAAACTTGGATGCTGAAGAAGCTGAGAAAATAGGAAAAGCCCCACTCCACATTCTGTTACACTTGCATAGACCATAGCCTTTAAAATTCAGGTCAAGGCATTCCAACTTGGTGAACTGCATGTCCATTTCATTCCCAGGTTTCTGGTGACTGTACAGGAAGGGAGGCACCCTGGAGCACCTGAGATGTCATACGTCTCAAAAACACTGTTCAGAAAGCAGGTTGGAATCCACTCTTGGTCTCACCAGTATGATTGAAACCCCCAGTTCTCTCGCTTTGAATACCTTATTGTGGGAGAATGGTGGCAATGGAGGTGGAGGTGGGGGGAGGGGCAGATTCATCTAGGCAGCTGGAGTGTGGGCTTTCATCTCATATTTGAAGGTAACTGGGGACCTCACAACGGGTCTCAGTTTTCCTCACACAGCCCACATTTTTTGTACACTCAGCCATCTTCAGTATTGTGCTTCTTCATTTGTTGTAGTTATTGTTTTGACCATCTCAGACCTGGATTTTCACCCTGGCCACCCAATTCCCTTAAAGCTGACCCTCAGAGTGAAGCATTTAATGCAAACATGTCAGTGACAGAAGGGGCATACAGATCATGTGTTCAACTCCTTCATTTGAAGACCACTGTTATGTAGACAAATGAATGAGGATCTAGCAACAGAGAGCTTTTGTTCAAACTCCCGTCCACCACCTATGAACTCTGTGACCTTCGTATCAATCTGCCTGTGTTTCTCTTCTTAACAGTGAACAATACTTACCAAGTTGTTTAAAGATTAAGAGCTATAAAAACACATAATACAATTGTAAAAAAAAGGGGGGGGATATAAATGTGTTTTGCAGACAATTAAATATTGGCACAAGGAATTATATAATTTGTCTAAAGTAACACATCACTAAGGAAAAAAGTCCAGGTTTTCTGACTGGAGTAATGATCACTGACATTGACTTCCCTCGAACAGTGTTTCAGGCATTGTGCTAAGCCCTCAAATATGCACGCTTAATCTCATTTGTTCTTAATATTGTTATTAATATACTCATTTTCTAATGGAAAAAATTTAATCTTAAAATGGCTAATACACTTATCAATGCCACACACCTAGTAAGTAGCAAAGTTTGCCTAACTAAAAAAGTTGGGCTCTTGTAGCTAAGTCAGCAGATCTCAAATTTCCATAACAAGAATCATATTAAGAATACTGGCCCACATGATTCATCTTTAAAGTTGGAGAACCATTGTTAAGGACAATTACTCATTTAATGTACGGATACACCTAGCACAGTGCCTGACCCGAAGGAGTTTTTTCTTACTTCTTTCCTCCTAATATGGTTTACCAGGAGAATTTTTCTGCCATTGCATGTCAGGTGGTGGAAAGAATGAAAGGGCCTGCAGGTGGGGACCAGGCATATGGTGAATATGCAGTGAACTAAAAGTGGTGGAAGCACAGAGAGAATCCAGTGGCTTTTCTGATGGTGGGTAGAAATTAGTAGTTCACACATATACAATCACCCCAAAACACTTCCCATGAACACAAAGCTAGCCTTCCTAATGCCCATGCTTGCATAAATATCAACAGGCTGCCCTAGAAATTTACTTCTTTTTCCTCTTAAGGCTTCCCAGGATGTTAATTTTAATCTGATGTCCCCTATATCAAAATAGGGTCAGAGGTTTGAAGAAATCTATCACTCCATAATGTCATAATGCCCCATGTTGGACTTAAATATGTGTTAGATCATATATCATAACCTATAGTCATCTTTAATACAAAATGTTTCTAGGTTTCTTGCTTTACAGTGAGGAATATGAGAAAACTAATAAATCCTTTTCCTGATATTGGTGAATAACACAAGTAAAAGGATCTCTAGTCTTAAAGTGGATTTAGTTAACTGAAGTAGCTCACCCTGGGAATGGCTTACTTTCTATCCCAAAGTGATAGCACTTTCTCACCTCACACATGAAAGGACTGCTGGGATACTATTCCCGAGATAGCACTTCTTTACTGTTTTCTTCTGAGGGGATTTCAGTCGGATGCACGTGTCCCGGAAATAATGATATAAGTGGTCACTAGAGTGAAGAACCTTTCTTTAGACAATTCTCCAAACTGACACCTAATGAGGTACATATTTCTCCTTCAGGAAAAGCATCCTGGTTACGCAACCTTCGTCCAACGAACAAGGGACTGTGGGTCTCCAAGGTGCCTGGCTTAGAGTCAGAGACCAAGATGCCTTCCTGACTAAACAAAAAGGTGTTAAAACAACTGTCAGCAGAAGAGAAGAAAGCATGGTCATAGAAGAACTTGAAAAGGTTATAAATGCTCTACTCCTTAAAAAGCATCAAACGCCAGGTTCTAAGTGGGAGTTCTTCCAAATATTCAACGGGTAGGAAAAATTTATATTATATATACAGGGCATAGAAAAGGTGGAACATGGCTTCACCTAGCCTCAAGGCTAGCAGAATCCTCTAGGTTCGTAACAGCCTATGAACATAGATCCCAAAGTCCTAAATAAGATATAAAAAAATTATGACAATTTTTTAAAAAAGAACAATATACAAACACACAATAAGGTTTTTCTCAACAATGGTAGGCTGATTCACCATTAGCAAGTATATTACTGCAATTCACTACATTGATTAAATAAATTAACATATACATATATATTATACATAACCATCTCAGTAAATGTTAAGGTTTGATTTTTTAAATCTGATAAAGAGTAATTATAAGCAATAGTAAGCATTCTATTTAAGACTGAAGAGTTAGAAAGAATCCTATTGAAATCAAGAATAAGCTCAGAGACTTCCTATCCCCGGCAATCTTCAATATTGTGCCCCAGTTCCTGACCAACGCAATAAAACAAGAGAAAAACTTTAGAGGCATAAATATTGGGAAGTGGGACAATCCTAGGCTACCTGTGCTCAGATCCACTCCTGAAACACCTCATGCTTTGCTCCGTATCACAGATGGGCCAACCCCCTATATACTACATTTCCCATGCTTTCTCTTCAGCTGGCGTCCTGCTAAACCCCATAGGTGGGAGGCACTGGTGGGAGATTGGAAGGTAGGAAAATGGAGAAGGTGAGATATTTTTCTGACTTCCTTTCAGCCTCCTACAGCTTCTCTGGCATCAGCTATGTCTCCTGCATGATGCCTGCTCCCACCGGACAGCTCCACCAAGCTTCCAGTTCCCTTGAGGTGACCCTGGTTCCCAGCTCTAGTAACACTGCCTCCTCCCTTTATCTCTTCAGTCTAGTGGTTGTGGCTTCTTGCTGTTATTAACCCCTGGGTTAACGCTTCGTTTCTGGTGTGGTTTTTCAAGGGCCTCCGCACTTCTATAAACACTGATGTTTTGAATTCCCTTTGTAGTAAATACTTAAAGTGGTTTCTGTTTTCCCAGTAGGACTGGCTATACAGAAAATTGCTGGTATTTGTAAATTCTATATCTTTCTTAGAATATCCAAATGAATCAAATGAAAAACTGTTAAAACCAATGTGAACATTTAGTAAGCCAGTGAAATAAGCTTAACAACAACAATACATTAAAGTTTATATATCAGCAATGTTAAATCAGAAAATGTAAAAAAAATTTTCCATTTAAAATAATAGTAACTAAGTCACAATACCTGGGAGTAATACTAAAAAGGAATATGTAGGATCTACATAAAGCAAACTGTAAAACTTTACTGCAGGACAGAAATGACCTAAATAAATAAAAGATATATCATGTTCCTGAATGTAAAATTTAATAATATGAAGTTGTCAATTCTTCCCCAGTTAATATATTCAGGGTAATCCTAATAGAATAGTTTAGGGGCTTAAAATCAGATTCCAAAGTTATTAGTGAAAAAGCACAAGAAAGCCAAAAATATTTTGAAAAAGAAGAACAATGAGGAGGAATTGGTCCTAACTGCTATTAAGGCATGCAACAAAGCCATAGTTACTAAAACAGTGTAGCAATGTCAATGAAAAAAAATAGTCAAGAAAGTGTGTGTGTGTGTGTGTGTGTGTGTGTGTGTGTGTGTGTGTGTGTGAGACTAAGGTGGAATTATCGAATCAATAATTGGATTTGGAACAACTGACTACTCCTGTAGGAAAAGATAAAATTAGATCCCTACCTCAGATCCTATGCAAAAGTTAATTCCACACAGTCTAAAAAACAAACTGTGAAAAGAAACTTAACAATTAATAGAACAAAATATAGAGGATTATTTTTATTTAGATGGGGAAACTATTCTTAATTTACATGTAAAAATCCCAAAGTCAAAAAAGAAAAGTCTACTAATTTGAATATATAAGATTTCAAATTCTTTATTAGTAAAAGTTACCATATGTGATATTAAATAGGAGCAAGAGACTTAGAGAAAATGCTTGCAACATATAAAACAAATGACTGCTATTACAACATTTAAAGAGCTCCTGCAAATCAATAAGAAAAATACCAACAATCCAACAGGAAAACGGGCAAACAACATGAATGATCAGTTCACACACACACACACACACACACACACACACACACACAAAATGTACAAATGATCAACAAACATAAGAAATCATTCTTTGCTTCATGAATTATCAGCGAAATACATACTAGAGCAGCCATAAACATCTTATTCATTTTTCTTACATTAAAAAACAGTTAAAAAGATTGATAACAGGAACTTATGGAGAGGATGAAAGGAAACATGCATTATTATAATCTGTTCATGGAAGTAAAAATTGGTAAAGCCTTTTTAAAAGGCAATTATTAATGTCTACAAAATTTTCTAAATGAAAATACCCTTAGACCCAGCAATCCCATTTCTAAAATTCTAATCTAATATTCTCATATATACTAAAAAATGTTCACCAAAGCACCGTTTAGAAGAAAAGTATTATTGAAGAAGAAAAAACTAAATGTTTATAAGGAGTGGTGAAAAAATTGTGTTATACTCATAAAATGGACTAGATCTACATGTATCCACATAGATAAATCTCCAACACATACACCTAAGTAAAAAGAAAGTTAAAAGTACACAATACAATGCATGCAGAATGGTTTCTCTCTCTCTCTCTCTCTCTCTCTCTCTCTCTCTCTCTCTCTCTCTCTCTCTCTCCATACACGCACACGCACACACACACGCGCGCACACACACACCAGGGTTGTCAAAAATATGTATACAAGTGGACACTTTGGTCAACGTTGCTCAAGCAGTAGGTCGCCATAATCAGAAGTGTCAGGACACTGATGGTAACCACTTTGAATACCTCTTGTAATTGCAGAAGTCAAATGTGGCTTGTATTCATCTTTTGTTATCAGTATATATTGAGTATTACAATTTTAATAGTTTTCTCCTTTCTTAAAATGTGTATACATTTTTTGGCACCCACTGTATGTAGTATGTGTGTGTGTACAGTACATATATACATATTTATGTGCTTATTTGGAAATATAGAAAGAGGTTGGGAAGTATAAACTATAAACTGTTAACAGTGAGCCCTCTGGGGTAGAGTAGAATCTGGGCAGGATTGAGAGCAAAGAGAATAGAGAAGGGCTTTGACATTATATTCTAAATGCTTCTTTATTGCTTGACAGTTTACAATGAAGAAAATTAATAAAAGGTAAAAAAACTATTTAAAATCACATATGTGACTTTGTTATCACAAATTTCCTTTCTCCTGCTGCATAATAACCAAGATTTAGTGAACGACTGGGCTTGGAGTCAGTTCCTAGGATGAGTGTGGGAGCAGAGACAACACTGGCCTTGTTCACACAGTAAGTGCTCAATAAACACCTGAGTTAGAATTCCAGCTGTGTTAGAGGAGCTACAGCTTTCAAGTCCTTATATGTGTTAGACAGTATTCTAACTACTTTACACAGCTTATTGCCATGCCCATGTTATCATTGCAGAAACCGATGTCCAGAGCTTGTGTCATACAAGTACAGAGTGGCAGACAGCTGACTAGGTAGGTCTGCCCCAGACTCTGGATTCAGCCACTACCCTATAATTCCTGTCTACTCACACACGTTTATAACTACCATGCCTAATTTCCTCCTAACTGTAGATTGGGCAGGAGAAACAGGAAAGACAACTTCACAGCAGTTTCATGGTTAGCCTGATCCCTCTGAGGAAGCAATGTTTCTGTTGCTGAGCCCTAAAAGGGTCCAAGGCCAGGGTCCCATGAATGGAAGCACAGAGTTTCAATTGGTGTAGGACTTTAAGCAGGAGAGAATTCTATCTATGGGATGAGCTCCTACAGTGAATCCCTCTGGGTTTATGAGAAAGCCCTCATGTCCTTGTAGAGACAAAGTAGCACCCAGACTCAGAGATTACAGAATGAACCAGTTATTTTCATTTACTTCAATTGCACCTTCTTATTACCAATTAAATTCATTTCACTTGAAAGAAAAGTAATGATAGCTAACATTTTTGAGTGTTTATTGTATGGATACCATTATTTTGAAAACTTAGAACTGTTACCATATTACTTCTCCAAAAGATCATATGAAATGGTCATTATTATAATATTGATATCCCATTTTTACACTGAGAAGATTGAATAGCAAACAATTCATACCAATACCAACTGAAACCCACAATTAAAACAATTTATTCATATCTACCAAAACTACAAATTTCATCCCAACCCCGGACCCCCAAATGTTACCCAGGAAGTAGTAGCATATCAGTATTTTCATCCTTGGCATTTTCCAGGGTTGTCCCCAAGACACCAGTCTGACTTTTGCTAGCAATGTGACTGTGAAGGCCACATAATCCCCCTAGGCCTCCATCACTTCATTTGTGAACTGATATAAATAATATTTAATTTATGGGATGGTATGAGGGTTAAATTAGACACTGTTTGGACACTGATCTAGCCCACTTGCCTTGTGACCAATTAACAAAATGAATTTAATTTTTTTTATTCAGGGTAATTAGCAATAGCTCTCTACAGGCACAGCTTTCCTGTGAAATGTTAAGAGAATTTCTAAGGTCATATAATTAGTTAATAACAGAATCCAGGTTGGAACTCATATATGTCTGATTCCCAAGTCCTTGGCATTCATCTGTATTTTACAGAAGTACACAATGGCTGTTCCATGGATGGGTAAATGAATAAAAGAATAAAAGTGAAATTTATTTCATAAACTTGATGTACATATTATTTTAATGTTATGCCCTGGATATATAGTTCTGCATATATCATCACTGTCTGATTACAATTTGGAAAAGTCAAATAGATCATTGGTGGCACGGGCAAAGTGCCATCTCTGCCTAGGTCTGATTCTAAACACAGCTACTATCAAGAATGGAGACTATCCTTCCCTATTCCACTTGACCTAGGGAATGAGGGAGATAGACGGAAACAGAAGGAACCAGAGAAGCTGTACCTAACATCTTGCCTTCTGACGTTGGCCCTGTGCACCCAGAGTAAGCCCTGATTTAACATCCCTGGTCTGGCATGGTTGGAGCTACTCTGGTGATATTGAGACAATTCTTTTCATGGGCTTACTCTGTATGGCACAGGAAGTGCCTAGTTGTGAGGCAATCCATTGCTCTTCACCACTCTCACAAGAAGTTTGGAGAAGCTGGCTCTCATTTTAGTTACCAAAGAAAAATGTTGTGATATCAGGGCATAATAGTCATAGAATATGTGCAGATAATTGGCAATATCAGTAATCCACATAGGAACCATCAGAAATCACTTGTATTCGATAATCAGAACATGAGGTGCTTCTGACACTGAGTGAGGAGTTCACTAAATTTTCAGATTTTATAATCATGTTACTGGTTCAATACTGTGAAAAACTTTTTAAAACATCTTCTAGTCATTATGTGTTTATGCTTTGACCAAGTCATATCAAATGCCAATAAATGATATTGTCATGGGCTAAACTGTGTCTCCCCCATATTCATGTGTTACAATCCTAACCCTTAGCACCTCAGAATGTGACCTTATTTGGAAATACAGTCATCACAGATGTATTTAATTTAGTTAATATGAGGACATATTGCAGTAGGGTGGGCCCCTACTCTAATGTGACTGGTGTCCTTATAAAAAGGGGAAATTTGGACACAAACATACACAGAAGAAGAATGTCATGTGAAGATGAAGGCAGGGATTGGGGTGATGCATCCACAAGCTAAGTAATGCCAAAGATTGCCAGCAAACCACCAAAAGCTGAGAGAGGCATGGAAGAGATTCTTTCATAGCCACCATGAAAAACAAACTCTGCCAACACCTTATCTCATACTTCTACCTCCAGAACTTGAGACAATAAATGTCTGCTATTTTAAGCCACCCAGGTTGTGGTACTTTGTAATGGCAACCCTTTACAACCTATATAATACAACTCATTATATATATATATATATATATATATATATATATATATATATATACACACACACATATATACACACATACACACACACACACATATATATATATATAGAATTTCATACCATGTTAGTTTTCTTATCATAACTGAGAAAGAAAAAGGACAGCATTTTACCAGTCCTAACAATGAAAAGAAAACATTTTTTTAGAGTCTATTATCTTTAAAATACTATGCACACTTCCAAGGATAGCTCTGTACACATCAATTGCAAACATTCTTTAATTTACTCAAATTGCCTGCCTTTACCACAAAGAAAGCACAGCTGGCACCCTCAGAAACTATAAGATGATAGAGTGAAAGTAATTGGGTAAGAGTTCTAAGTAATGGGTTCTATTTTTTCACATCCTTTTTAAAATAGAAATTTACATCATAGCTAAGATTTCTATATTTATTGAGCATTTCTGTAAATTAGTCACAAAATTCTAAGGAAAAAGGAGAAGTAAAGGAGATGTAGGAAATAAAGAGAAACAATATGTTGCAGATTACCCAAGATTACTTACCTTTGTATCCCAGAGGAAAAAGAGAGAGAGAGAGAGAGAGAGAGAGAGAGAGAGAGAGAGAGAGAGAGAGGGAGAGAGAAGGCATAGTAGTAAAGTATAAGGGTGCTCAAGTTTGAGAAGAGAAAAATCTAAAATGGTTTCATTTATCAGATTTACCTATTTTCTAGAAATACACTTTTCCAATGTAAGAGCAGAAACTATATATAAACTATATTCATTTTAAGTTAGAAAATCCAAATGAAAGACTCTTACACATGTCTAGAAGACTGATTATAATAGAGAGAGTTGGAGGAAGGTGGCTTCTCTCCTGCTGCGGGCAGGAGTGTGTTTAGCCCCTTTCTGCCACCTATCAAAGCTTAATCACATGGCATGTCAGAGACTGCCCGCTGGTATTCCATTACTATTAGTGTTGAGATGACAGGAACTGTAATAGTTTGCCACTTCCTGGGAAAAAAACAAGATTGAAGGTTCCCTGTTCCTGAATATATGGTTTTAAGTGCTAGTTCTTTATTTCTGAGTGGTCACAGGCCCCTTTGAGAAACTGATAAACATATGGACCCATTCATGAGAAAATGCACAAGCACGAATATGCCCAAAATTTGGGAAACAATTTCAGGGATTTTTTTTTTAAAGTTCAAGCATGGGTCTCAGGCTAACATCCTGTTTTTAAAATATTAAACAGGTTTTTAACTTCAGTTTATCTTTCAATATCAGTGTATTACCTCCTCCAGGAAGCCGTCCCTTAATACTCCAGTCCATGCTGACTACTCCTTTCTCTGAACTTCTACTGCATTGATAATATTCACCAACTTAGTCTTTTATTAATGCCTATTTTCTTGCTCCTTAATTTCCTCTTGCCAATTGGATTGTAAGCTCATTGAGGAAAATTGTCTTGTCTTATACATTATAGCATCTTGCAGAGACCTCAGCATATATTACGTGCATAACAAATGCTTATTGCATAATGACTTACTTACTTGACTAATCCACATCATAATTCTTCCCATCATCAGGAAAGAAAGGGGCTGTAATGTTGTGATATTATAAGAAATGTATATTTAGTCATCCTGGCTCCTGGTTAAGGCTCCTAAAACCCTTGTAATTTCCTAAGTGATAAAAGCTAAAGGAGCATCTTTGTTATAATACTTGGGTTTTGTCTCCAGTTCCTAAAATAGCTCCAGAGTGAAAAAAGTAATAGGAGGGTCTCTTATTATTCATAACAAGCTCCTTTCAACCACATTTGAGTTTATCTTAATGTGGTGACATTGGGGCTGATTGCCAAGGGAACCAAACATGTGATTAGAGAGTTGGAACTCTCAGCCACATCCTAACCTCTTCAGAGAGGAGAAGGACTGGAGAGGAACTTAATCACCAAAGGCCAATGATTTAATTAATCATGCCTACATCATGGAACCCCCATTGAAGCTGTAAACAAAGGGGTTCAGAGAGCTTCAGGGTTGCTAAACACAGCTAGGTTCTGGGAAGATGGTGTGCTCAGAGAGCGCTTGGAAGCTACACACCTCTTCCCCCATACCCTGCCCTGCACATGTTGTCCATCTGGCTGTTCCTGAGATGTACCCTGTATAACAAACCAGTAATCCAGTGAGGAAACTGTTCTGAGTTCTGTGAGACACTCTAGCAAATTATCAAACCTGAGGGAGTCATGGAAACCTTTAATTTATAGCCAGTTGATCAGAAGCACATGTGACAACTTGGATTTGCCATTGGTGTCTGAAGGGGGAGAGGCAGTTTTGTGGGACTGAGCTTTTAACCTGTGGGGTCTGCACTAACTCTAGTGTCAGAATTGAATTAAATTATAGGATACCCAGTTGGTATCCACAGAGAACTGGAGAATTGGTCGGTGAGGGTAGAACACCCACCCGTTTGGTGTCAGAAGTATTGTGAGAGTAGAAAAAACAAAGGCAGTTTTATTTTAATGGACTTCATAATTTTATATATAGTGTAATCTCACATTCAGCAGCTATGAGATTAACAGGACTTAGTTCTGTCCTTCGTGGTATAGTATCATTCCTATAAGAAGGGAAATGCAGTCCTCAATGCAGGAAGCATTGTTAGTATGCAGTTACAGAGATTACACTTGGGTAAACTGTACTTCCCTGTATCCCCTGCAGAGAAGACAATCAGACTGAAAATGATTGATTAGTGAGAAACTAATTAGGGCAGAAATTTCTTTAACATATTCACTAAGCAGAGACTATGTTTAATTAGTGTGAAAAGATATAGCATGCCATTGAAAGATGTTCTGGTCACTCATTTCAACTAATTATAAAGGAAGCTTGTTTCCTAAGTAATGTTAGAGGAATTTTTTTTAAGTAAAATTGTAGCTCTCATACAGATATAAAAATGAACACATGTTAAAGATTTTCTTAACTCCTTAATGAGGAAGTGAGTGAGATATTACAATCAATTCAAAGGAGAATTCAAAGAAAAGACACATTTATAGATAAGGAATGTTGAGATGAATGTGCAAAGGGAGGCAAAACTAGATTAATTCCTCAGTGAGGGAAGGAAAGTCAACTGAACCTCTACACGACAGCGTTTTTGTGTCTATAAACAAGAATTATTAAGCACTGTTATCAGTTAGCTACCAATTTTGGAGTTGTAAAATCATTCCCATAGAATTAATATCAGATAACCTGGAAGGATGTGGTTTAGACAACATATAGTTCTCCACTGAAATACAAATTTTCCCCTACCATTCCAGTATTTGGAGACCTGCTTTAAAGATTTAGAAAATATACACAAAGCATGTCAATTCATTACTTTTAAAGCATTTAAGCACAGTTTAAACAACAGAATTGCCAACATTTTAAATTTGCAACAATTAGGAGAATCATCCTGTGCAAAGTAATAACAACCTCTATCCATCGGTGGCAATTTGGCCTTCCCATCTCTGAGAACTTCATAGAACTGGGCCACACTGAGAGTGCTCACCTTTGAATCATTCCTACCAAGATAATGATTCTCCCTTCCCAGAGAGACAAGTGATCTATCCCCTATCATAATTATCTCCAGCTAATAACTCTTAAATGCTTATCAGTTTGTAACACAGTGAAATGTTCAGCTCTTCTGATTCCATCTTGTTCAAGCCTGCTTTGTTCCCATGGCCTTTAAGTTAATAGCTTCTGCTTAGTCTTGCATATAAACATGCTAATAATTAGAAGAATTCTGCTTGCAGCTTGAGTTTTACAAAAACAGCCCCTTACCAGAAAGTGCCTCTCCTGAGGAGATAAGGGAAGTATGTATTGTTTAAACGCATGACAAGACTCACATCAACTAAAGACAACAGACTAAGAACAAAGAAATTCCACAATCTTCCTTGGACCCCAGCTGGCACCCACATGTCTACAGTCATCAATCACCCCTTGCCCCTCTCATTTTTTCCTTCCCTTGATATAAAAGAAACCTGAATTCTGTACTTTCTTAAGATGGCTCTTTAGGATGCTAGTCCACCATCTTCTTGGCTTGCTGGCTTTCTAAATAATGTCGCTTTCCTTGCCTCAATACCTGTCACTCAACCTATTGGCTGTCATGCGGCAAGTGGTACGAACTTGGACTCTGTTACAACTTAATGAGGCCTTTAGACTGAAGTGGCTCTAATGCTTTGGTGTCTTATGTAACCAAACCAAAACTTAAGCCTATAAATGTTAAGCAATCTAAAACAAAAGACAGCCAACCACAAACAGTCAACTAGGCTTTAAGCCATAGACAATCAAATAACTTCCTTTCTTTGATTCCACACCTTCTCTATACAAGTCTGTCCCCTGGCTTCTGTCAGGGGAGCACTCCTAACCATTTTTGGTTTGGCACAGGCCAGTTAGAATTGATTATGCTCAAACTCTTAAAACTTTTTAATATGTCTCAGTTTATCTTTCAACAAGTATTATACTTTCTCTGCATTTTACACTTTATGTATATTTGTTTCAAACCAAGTTTATGTAAACTATGTATCTGAATTACAAATTTTATCTTCTAGGCTTTATGATCTCTCTAAATGTTTCGAATTTTAAATGAAATCCTCCCAAATGTAAGTTTATCTACTTGCCTATTTTAAATAAACTTTGAATGTCATTTTTCACTCAGTTTTTATCCATTGGTTCTTAGACCAGTGTTAATATACTGTTTTGTTAGTATATAATTACATTTCTTAAATATATTTATAATATTTTACTATCCATAGCTAGTTTTATTATTTTAAAAAGTAAATATTGCTCAATTGCAATTTCTTGAATTTAACTCTGTTTACCAACAATTTTAGATTAAAAGTATCTATTGGGATACACTGAATGGTGAAGAAACCTAGGCACTGTGATTTTATATTTCCTCATATTATCATTTATCTTGTTAGGTCTTATGTTTAATTGGGTATCAGCCAAGTCTAAAGATGGGGGAACAAATCCAGATGTTAGCACATACAAAAAAAGAAGAAAATCTTGTTTCTTTGAACAGCAGAATTGTCTCTCCTTCCCTCCTCACCCTCACCCACATACATTTTTGAGTGTTAATACTTTGCTTCCTGGAGTACTGGATTTGCTTCTTGGATTACTGGACTAAAGCTTCAGGGACAGGCTTGAGCAACAATAGATAGTCCCTGAACCTGAGTTGGTTTCTTAGAGGCAAGAAGCTGGCTGGCCAACATGCTTTATTTTACCAAATGAGGTATGGACACAGCTGAAGGGACCCAGAAAATATATGAGGCTTTGGAGGCTGTGGGAGAGATTGGGGCATGGACATAAGGATACTGTCGGCCAGAAAGAACATTTGGGAATCGATCAGAAATGTAACAGATATTTTACTAAGTATGACTTTGATATATGTAAGCTAAACTCATTTCTCCATTCCCTATTAAATCTTCAGTACAAATCTACATTATTCTGAGGAGCAGGCTTATATTTTGTAACGTGATGTCTTGCTAAAAAGAACAATTAAATGAGTGCGGGCAACAGCTTCCAGTGAGTCCTACCACGGTTCTATACCAGTGATAAGCTACTCTGGGAGGGAACATGCAGGAGAAGGGATTCTCTGCAGAATTTTCTGAGATACTGGCAAAGCTGACAATGCACGCTGATGAGCACCTGATGTCTTTTTGATCAGGTCCTCCGTCATATCCATTTTGCCTACTTAAAGAGATTTACAAGAGAGTGATTAATCTCACTCTCCAATAACTCTATACTCTATTGAATAATCACAGTGCTTCTTCCATTCAAAAAGTACTTTATAAATATTAATCCCCATATCACTCCCATAAATTTCACTTTTTAAATAAAAGAGAAAAGGCAGCTGCTTCCCATTCGTTATCATATCAGGAAATTGATTAGACATTTTCTGAAGAGCTTGAGTATGTGAAGGAAAAAATAAAATTTTTCCTCTGCCCTTCTGAAGTCTTAGCAGAGATTTCTGTGCTAAAAGATTAACTAGAGAAAAACAAACAGAAGTTTATTAATATGTATACTCTCGTATACATGGGAGCTATCCAGGGGAATATGAGTTACTCCTCTAGGTGCATAGGATTCAGGATTAAATACCATCTTAATAGGAAAAGGGATGGAGAGATGGAGGCCTCTCAGGGGAGAGTAAATGATTTTTAGGAAAGAGAGAAAAGTGAATGGGCCCTTAGAAGAATAAATGGGAGGTATGATAGCTTGTGACAAAGTTTGTCTGGGCATGGTATCAGCTCCTAATCTCCTCTCCTGTGACGAGGTCATCTCCCTTAATTGATGAAACTCTCAGGGAGGGGATCTGTGGCAACTGAGCTCCTTTTGGAGGCTCTGGCTTTAGGCAGATATGGGAAGCTAGGAAAAATCCTCTCCCTGCATTTGTTGTTTTTTCAAGTGCCCACAGCTCAAAATAATTAGTATATTAATACCAAAGCGGCACATTTTGGGGTGGCATGTCCTGAGCTCCTACAGTCATATTCAATTACCCTTCAACTACAAATACAACTTCTACCCCTGGGTGTTAGGAACCCAAAAGCTGAAAAGCTGCAGAACTCCAAACCTTAAGTCACAGTGGTGGGCTCCATTTGGCATGTGGAATTGTGAATGAGTCATGGATTCTAGTCCTGCTAGGGGCTCTTACCTAGTTACGTGAAAATATCGCCTTACTTCTCTAGATACCAGTTCCCACATTGTAGGGGAGAATACAATCTCTTCCTCTACCAATCTTAGGTTCTTTTTCTGGAACCTGATACATAAGAATGGCAAAAAACAGATTAACAAGAGAAAAACAAATAGAAGTTTATTAACATGTACATTGTACATGTACACATGAGAGGACTTAGTGATAAGTAACCCAAAGCAGTGGTTAGAATTTAGATTTAAATACAAACAAAGGAAAAGAAGTTTGGGGCTTCTGGGTGATGGCGGCAAGTTTCGGGAAAGTGACCAAGAAAAGTATGGTTAACAAGGGCTGTTCAGTAGGTCTGTTGTGCAGATTTAAGTCTGTGCTTTCTCTATTTATAAAAGTTGGTAAGAGTCCTCCTCTTCCCTATATGAGAGAGAGAGACATCGCTCCAAATGGACATCTTATCAAAGTATGTTTCCTTTACAAAAGAGAATGTGTTCCCTGTTTTTAGAGCTTTTCCTGAGCCTGCTGGGTTTCAGTGGCCTTTGGCTCAAAATAATCCATATGCCACAGAGGTATATTTTGGGGTGACATATTCTTGTGCCCCTCACTACCCTTCACCTACAACGGAGACCTTCCTTTGTATCCATTTTAGTTTGGGGATAGAATGTAGTACAGTTCACTCAGAGAGAGAAATATTTTAATGAGATTCTAAAGTACATGCTTAGGGAATTAGAAGAGTTCCTCTGCATAACAGGAAAGAGAGAAAGGAAGTTTCTAGGAGAAAATTCAGGGAATTCCCTGGAGGAAGGAGACAGAGCCAGAGGGTTTGAATGTTCATGGGGGAATGGAAGGCAGAAAAGCAGGAGATTATGCTAGTGAAACAAGTGAAATTCTGACAGTCTGGGTCTAAAGCCCAGCTGTGCTCCTTACTAGTTTCCTTATCTGTAAAATGGGAAGACTGATAGTATTCATCTGGATGTCTGGTCAAGATGGCAGAATAGGTAAATGCTGTGCTCGCTTCCTCTCAGAACCACATCAATTACAGCTAAACCACAGAACCACCACTATTGAAAATCACTTGAAGTCTAGCTGAGCCGAACCCTACAACTACAAACATACAGAAGAAGCCACCTCAACTGGTAGGAGGGACAGAGACGCGAAATGGGCAGGTCCCACACCCATGTGTGACCATTAAAAATCAAGAGGGTATCTCTGCTGCGGAGGTCCCCCCTAGAAGAGCTAGGGGTCCCAGTCCCTCCTCAGCCCAGGATTTTAGTGCCAGAGGGGAGAGAAGTCCCCATAATTTCTGGCTGTGAAAACTAGTGGAGATTGTGGCTGAGTGACATGAGGGCAGCTGCACTCCCAGGTGCTCCTCTAAAAGGGCTCGCACACGGACTTACTTGCTGTCGGACTCACTCACTCTGAGCTCCAGCGTTGGGGCAACAGATCAAAAGGCACCAGGAACATAAGGGGAGGAACTGAATTATGACTTTAGGACGGGGGTTAGAGGGGCAGCTTCCTCCCAGACGGAGGAGCTGGCAGCGGCCATTGTTTCTTTACTGAGCCCTCCCCTTCCTGCGTGCAGACACAGGCAGATGCTATACTTGCATCTGAGTCTCCATCAAACCTTTCATCTGCCTCACCCTACTGATTCACTGAGACCCCGCCCCGACCCAACTTTTGGGCACACCCAAGGCTCTTCCAGTGGCTTTACTGTATAAACTGCCCACCTTAGCTCATACCACTGACATTACTAAAATCTTTCAGAGGTTTACAAAACCCAAACAAGCAGCACCTGGCTTCAGTGTGTTCTGTACCTCTGGCTGAGCAGCTCTAAGTCTCCCATGAGGCCCCAGGGCTGGCAGGTCCAGTGATCAGCTTTGGACTGGGCTGGAGCATCACCTGACCACCTCCAAGGATGACGCGCCCAAAGGGCACACTGGGCAGGCACCAGATTCCTGCTAAAGCAAACCCTGCTCTGTAGGGTCAGCCCCGGAACAACAGCTCTTCTGCTTTAGTCATAGCCAGTCCTCACAACCAATCAGCCTTAGGGTCAAAGAGGAGGGAACACACAACCCACACAAGGGACACAGCTGGAACACCCAGTTCTGGTGACCAGGGAGATTGCACCACTCTGGGTCTCACAAGACACCTACTACATAAGGCCACTCTACTAAGACTGGGAGACACAGCAGCCCTACATAGAAACAAACACAGGGGGCAGCCAAAATGGGGAGACAAAGAAACATTTCCCAAATAAAAGACCAGAGTAAAACTCCAGAAAAAGAACTAAACAAAATGGAGACAAGCAATCTACCAGACACAGAGTTCAAAACACTAGTTATAAGGATGCTCAATGATCTCAGGGAGAAGTTCAACAAAGAGATAGAAAACATAAAAATAGAGATAGAAAATGTAAAAAAGAACCAGTCAGAAATAAAGGCTACAATAACTGAAGTGAAGAACACATAAAAAGGAATGAACAGTAGCTTAGATGAAGCAGAAAGTCGAATAAGCGATTTAGAAGATAAGGTGGCAAAAAGCACCCATTCAGAACAGAAATAAGATAAAAGAATCCCCCTCAAATTAGGACAGTTTAAGGGGCTTCTGGGACAACATAAAGTGTATCAACATTCACATCATAGGGGCACCAGAAAGAGAAGAGAGAGAGTAAGGAATTGAAAACCTATTTGAAGAAATAATGACTGAAAACTTCCCTAACCTGGTGAAGGAAATAGACATACAAGCCCAGGAAGTGCAGAGTCCCAAACAAGATGAACCCAAAGGGGCCCACACCAAGACACATTATAATTAATTAAATGTCAAAGGTTAAAGACAAAGAATCTTAAAAGCAGCAAGAGAAAAGCAGCTAATTACCTATAAGAGACCTCCCATAAGAATATCAGATAATTTATCAACACAAATTTTGAAGGTCAGAAGGGATTGGAAAGAAATATTCAAAGTGATAAAAAGTAAGGACCTATAACCAAGATTAAGCTACCCAGCAATGCTATCATTTAGAATCAAAGACAGATAAAGAGCTTCCCAGACAAGAAAAAGCTCAAGGAGTTCCTTACCACCAAACCAGTATTATAAGGAAAGTTAGAGGGATTTCTTTAAGACAAAAAAAAAAATTCAAAAATATGAATAATAAGTGGCAATAACTACATATCTATCAACAATTACTTTTAATATAAATGGATTAAATGCTCCAATCAAAAGATAGGGTGGCTGAATGGATAAGAAAACAAAACCCTTACATATGCTCCCTACAAGAGAGTCACTTCAGATCAAAAGACACAGACTGAAAGTAAAGGGATGAGGAAAATATATTTTATGAAAATGGAAACAAACAAAAAAAGTTGTGGTATCAATACTTATACCAGACAAAATAAACTTTAAAACAAAGGCTATAATAAGAGACAAAGGGCTGGCTGAGTGGCTCAGTTGGTTAAGACCTCGCTCAAAGGTTTGAGCTCTGAGCAACAGCTGTTCGAGTCCAGCCCGAGCTGAGCTGCCGCTGATCTGCCAACAGGTGGTAGGATGGCTCAGCTAAAAAATAAAAATAAAAAAATAAAAAAAATAAGAGACAAAGAAGGACTGAGTAATCCTACTTCTGGGTAATTATCTGAAGAAACCCAAAATGCTACTTCAAGGGGATGTGTGCTTCCATATGTTCATTATAGCATTGTTTACAATGGCCAAGATGTGGAGGCAGCATGGGTGCCCATCAATGAAAAAATGGATAAAGACGAGGTGGTACATATAGACAATGGAATATTGCTCAGCCATGAAAGAGAATGGGCTCTTGCCATCTGCAGTGGCATGGATGGACTTGAAGGGTATTGTGCTGAGTGAAGTATGTCAGGCAGCAAAAGACAGATGCAATGTTATCTCATTTATATGTAGACTCTAAATAACAAAATAAACAAAACAGAAACAAACATAGGTACAGAAAACATTTTGATTGTTGCCAGATGGGACAGGGGTTGGGAATGGGTGAAAAAGGGGGAAGGATTAAGAAGTAAAAATTGTTTGTTACAAAGTAGTCATTGGGATGTAGGATATAGCACAAGGAATATAGTCAATAATTTTGTAATAACTACATATGGTGTCAGATGTATACTAGATTTATTGGGGTGATAGATGGGATGGGGGTTTTGGCAGACAGGGTGAAAAAAGTGAAGGCATTAAGAAGTACAAATTGGTAGTTACAAAATAGTCACCAGGGTGTAAAGTAAGGCATAGGGAATACAGTTAATAATATGGTAATAACTCTGTATAGTGCTAGGTGGGTACTAGTCAGGGGATCACTTCTTAAATTACATAAACCTCTAACCATTATGCTGTATACCTGAAATTAATATGAAATAATATTGAATGTCAACTGTAATTGAAAAATGTAAAAAGGAGGGGAAAAGCTGAAGGGGAATAAGAGGTTCAAATTTCCAGGTATAAAACAACTCATGGGGATGTAAAGTACAGCATACGGAATACAGTCAATAATATTGTGATAGAGTCGTACAGTGTCAGATGGTTGCTGGACTTATGGTGATCACTTCTTTAGGTATACAAATGTTGAATAACTATTGTGTACACCTGAAATTAATACAATATTCTTTGTTAGCTATATTTGAATTAAAATCTTTAAAATAAATTTAAAAATAATATTCATCTAATGGAGTGTTTTTATTTAGGGACTGAACAAGACAATAAATGCAGTGCTTAGTACATTGCAAAGTCGTCTGTTCAAAAAATGTTACTTGCTATCAGTGCACTGCACTTCTATTATACATCCTTGGTCATAATAAAATTAAATGTATAATGGCTTTTATTGCATGACTTATACTTTATTCTTCTTGGTGGAAGCCTGAAGGTTCCCTAATTCCTTGATGAGCATTGGGCAGCAAAAGTGGAATATTTACAGTTCATCTCAGTCAGGTAACTTCAAAAAAATAAACAATCTCATTCATTTACTTTTTCTTTTCTTATGAGCTTTATTCTATTTTAAATGTTAATACACTCATTATCATGGCACTTTTTCAGAATGGCCTTCTCTTTTGTCATTCTCAAGTCTTGTGGCTCCAAGGGAGAAAGAGCCACAATTTTCTTTATTTTATTTCTTTTTTATTTATTAAATTTATTGTGGTGACATTGGTTAGTAAAATTATATAGGTTTCAAGTGTACATTTCTATAACACATCATCTATATATTCCATTGTGTGCTCACCACCCAGAGTCAGTTCTCCTTCCATCACCTTATATTTGACCTCCTTTTCCCTCTTCTATCACTCCCCTTCCCCCTCTTACCCTCTGGTAACCACTAAACTATTGTCTGTGCTTATGAGCTTTTATTTCTTTGCTTGTCTTTAATGTGTTCTTCAATAGATGGCTGGATAAAGAAGATGTGGTATATATACACAATGGAATGCTACTCGGCCATAAGAAAAGATGAAATACTGCCATTTACGACAACATGGATGGATCTTGAGATTGCTATGCTAAGCAAAATAACTCAGACAGGAAAAGTCAAGAACATTATGACTTCATGATTTTCTTATTGCCACTTATCTCTAGCACTTAGCATAGTGCCAGGCACATGGTGGATGCTCAATATATTTTTTTCAAATGAAAATATAAACGTATCATTCTTTCCTAATTATAGAAATAGTCATCTTCGCCTACAAGTCCTATGTTAAATTTTTTTATTTGAAAGTTCTTTTTTTTTAAGTTTCTATTTCTAGGAAGTCTAATTTGTACTTTACTTGAAACCTTAATGGTTCTAATTATTGTTTGGTTCAAGTTGTTCTCTCTCTCATCCAATATCTCTATTTCATTAGAAGCCTATTCTGATTGTTTCCTTTGTTTATCTATTTCTACTGTTAGGACTGCTTAGATGTGCTGCAGTTTTTCTTCATTTGCCCATTGGGACTCTGGAGACTTCAGTGCGGCTAATACCTTAAGTGAGGATGATCAGGAAAGGTGGAAGGTCCTGTGTGATGGCAGCATAGAAACAAGAAGGCTGTCAGTCCCCCATCAAAGCATGAGGATGAAACCCCTCTACTCCCTGCTCTCAACTCTCCCACCTTAAGGTAGAAGGATGATCTCACAATTCATTTCTTCCTCCATTTCTTGGACCATGACCAGTTGACCCTCCCCTTGAAGGTCAAGGATCCTTAAGGTCAGCTCTCTCCAGGATCTCAACATGAAGTGTGCTATTGTGGTCTCAAAGCTCTCACTAGACCCAGAGGGGATAAACCCCTGTGACAATCTCTACCTGGAACCTCCTGAACCCCATGTGCCCTGCCCCAGCATCTGCTAGGTTGAAGGGAATCAGGTAAGATGGGGTTATATATAAGTCAACTCAATTTCAGAGTGGCATTTTCTTATCTTTTAGCCAAATTCTGAATATTAACCATATTTTGTAGTTTATTATAACTGCAAACTTGTCCCATATTAATCATTCTCACTCACTTGGTTATGTTGAGAACAAGAGAAAAGAAAACTGTATAAGCTGGAATAGGGCATAAAAGAGAAACCTTGCAAATTGTCTGTTTATTTTCTCTCACTGGACACAAATTATTGCATCCAGGACAGCTGGCTGTTGGTGCTTTTGAGGACAGGGGCTTCTTTTCAGAGTCCAAGTTAGTATTTAGCACATGTATGTGCTCAATAAACATTTGTTGAATAAATTAATAAATAGGTGGATGAACAAATGAATGATGATGCAATTGAGAACTAAGAAGACTTTGGTCACATTTATGAAATTGACTGAGAGTTTTAAAAATTCGTTTTTAGCCTAAAAAGCTTTTGTTCAAACAACACTTAATGGGGAATCTCAGTAAGTGAAAGAGAGGGACTACTCTGCTTGAAATGAGCATGGAGTACCCAGACCACTGTGTGTCTCTGGCCACTGAGAGGTTTTCCCACAAACCCTTTTATTCTCGGGGTCACTATACTGCAGTAGACAAACAAGACTCTTGAATAATTGTCATACTTATTTCCACTACACTTACTATCAATATCAATCACACCAGCTGAACCATTGAATTCAATGAACTGCATCAATTATTGAGATGGATTAAGTAAATGAATGGGTCATTACTTTTATGAGCAGCCTAAGCTGGTCATTAAGACAAAATGATAAAAAGTCAGGAAATCTAATGTAAAGCTGGGCAACAATTTCAAAAGAAATGTAATCAATTATTATATGTTTCCTGTACAATTTTAAAAGAAGTTTAATCAATTACTGGAACATAACTAACCAGAACCCTGATGAACTGAAATTTTCTCCACATCCATTCATTAGATAAGGTGTAGTTGGTCAGGAGATATGCTAAAATCAGTCAAAAGCATTTACACATTATGTCTCTCTGTCCACCTCAGTTCCTAGCACTACAAAAGAAACAAAGATGTATAAATCATGGTCCTTATAGTTAAGCTGCTTACAGCTTAGCTGGGCCGACATGAAATCACCTGGAAAGAATTAGTGTTAAATTCTATGTAATTAATTTTTAAGCAGGTAATTTAATTATTTTAGGGCTATTCTTTGTAATACAAGCACCATTAAGTAAATGAATTTTTAATCCAAGTTCCTAGGCTATACTCAGTCATTTAAGATTGAGTTCAATATCTTATGGTTTTCCTTATGGTTTATTACTATAAAGTAATATAACTGTACCATGAAGCGTAGGATTTAGAGCAATAACCTTGAGTCATTATTGAATCCACAAACATCAAAACTCGTATCAGTCAACAGTTTGAGGCAAAAGTAATAGAGTGAAGCAAAATCACAGGCATCACACCTACAAGGTTTTATAATCAGCTCCTAACAAACCTTCAAGGAAAGAAAAACCCCTACTGTAAACAAATTCATGGAATGAAAAAAAGAAGGAGGTGTTTCTCAACTAATTTTATGAGATAAGAATGATATTGAAACCGTTCATGGACACAAAAAAAAATTAGGAGAACCTCACTTACGAGATGAGGTGCAAATATACCAAGTTAAATATGATTTAACTAATCCTGCAATATCATGATCAGGCAGAGATTCCCCCCAGGAATTTAAGAGCTCATCCTTAGAAATTATATCAATGGGTTGTAGGAAAAGATGATGGATTAACAAATGTATTGGGGCTGGCCAAGTGACTCAGTTGGTAAAGAGTTGGCTTAAGAGCGCAGGCTCTGAGCAATGGGGCCACCGGTTCGATTCCTACATGGGCCAGTGACGCTGCGCCCAAGCTGAGCTGTCGCTGAGCTGCCAACAGGTGGCAGGATGGCTCAGCTGGAGTAACAACAAGATTGCCTGTTTGATGGTGGGCTATGCCCACCGACAACTAAGAATGAACTCAGCAACTTGAGCTGAGCTGCTGCCAGGATGGCTCAGTGGATAGAGCATGCACGCTTAACAACAAGACTGCTGGTTCGACTCACGCATGGGATGGTGGCTACACCCACCCGCAGCTAAGATTAAACACAGCACCGTGAGCTTAGAGGCCACGAGCTGCTGACGGGAAACCAGATGGCGACTGGCGCCCTCCACAATGAAGATTGAAGAACAACTTGGCTGTTCCCCTCCCCCAATTCCCCAACACTGTTCCCCTCCCCCAATTCCCTAATAAAATCTTAAACAAAAACCAAAACAAAAACCAAATGCATTGGTTTTTTGTTATCTCTCAACATCTCATTAAAATGACAATAAAGAGATTACCTTTCGTTGTTGTTTGCTAACTTGTTGGAGATATCTAATCTGTATCTATTTCTATATCTATATCTATATCTCTCTATATATCTATCTCTCTCTATATATATATCTATGTCTGTCTGTCTGTCTCTCTCTCTCTCTCTCTCTCTCTCTCTCTCTCTCTCTCTATATATATATATATATATATATATATATATATATATATATTTACCCATACAAGAACAGAAGGGATCTGAGATGCAGCAACAAAATTATGGAAATTGGGATGCAGATGGACTAGTGGTAATTAGCTTAGCATAGTGGAGAAAGGTGAGTTTTAAGCAAACAGGAGAAAGGTGAAAGGCCACCAAATTTATATAATAGAACTGCCTAAAGCCTCAGAACTAGGGGTGTCAGAACCCCCTGAAGGTAGGACAAAAGTGAAACTAAGAACCAAAAGGTTATTTAAGAATCCATTTAAGAAGAATTCTTCCCAATCACACAACCAGATTACTCACCCCCCAAACTGGGCAGGAGACTAAAATCTTGCTCTTCAGATAGTGGAAAGAGGAGTGTTTCTGGAACAGGGAACACCAGGCAGAGTGAGGGCAGTTACAGTAAGAAAAAAAAAAAAAGGATAATTGGATGGTTATATGAAGTTTTACATATTCAATGTTGAG
>NW_017732627.1:322248-323387 GCF_001890085.2 Hipposideros armiger | reverse complement strand
ATTTCATTTATATAATACTCTTATAATAACAAAATAATAGAAATGGAGGACAGATTGGTGGTGTCCAGAATTAAAGGAAAGCCCCAAAAGCTCCTAGCACAGGAGAGAAACTTTCCTTTAAAAAAGGATTTTGAAATAGGTTAACAGAATTCCTCTCAGTTACACTAGAAGAAAGAATTGTGTAGTTCTGATAGAAAAGAGTTTTGATCCTAGAATTGCATGCCAACTAACAAATTATTCAGTTTTGAGGACAAAATAAAAACTTCCACATATACAAAAGAAGAAAAAAATTACTAGCAGGGAATCTCTCAAAGTTTCAGAACTTAAAATTTTGCTTTGAATATCTGAGAATTTGTTGATACATTAATAACTGCCTAGTCACTACTACAATTACTAGAAGAGAAACAAATAATGAATTTAAAAGGATGACTTAATTGTAAAAAAGAAAAAAAGCTATAGCTATTATTGTTTAATCTAAAAGTTTATTTGTAAGCAAGAATGATCATACTCTGAAGCAAAATACCCACGTATATTAACACTGTAGATGAACTGGAGGGGAGGGGACAGGATGACGAGACAGGGGAGAGACATACAAGAATGTAAAGTCTTGACTTAGTTTGAGAAAATATTCTAGATGCTCACAGAAAATATGTTTACTTATAAGCTTTAATAACATTTGAATACAGTGCCATCTCTCTTATTTGCTATAGAGTACTACAGCCCAGTATAGTAGCTGGCACTTAAGATTTGTTGGATAAATGGTAAGTGAATGAATGAATATATACATTTACTTCAGGGTAAGTTAGTATGTTGAAATGATTCCAAAAATCATTAATCAAAATAAATGCCAATGGTTCTAAATCTCCACTTTATAGCTCTACTTAACATTCAAATGAATTCTATGTGCTAGTTATTTTGTTAGCACTTTATAAGGGCATTATCTAATTTAATCCTAGCATCAACTTTATGGAGTTGTATAAGCATATTACGTATAAGCAGATTACGTATATAGGAGTACTTCATATTAGTATATCCCACATGAAGAAACTGAGGCTCAAAAAAATAATATGCTCAGGATCTTATAGCTATCAAGGAAAAAAGAGTAGAAATGCAAATCTAGGAAATCTAACTTAAGGGCA
>NW_017732627.1:318247-319388 GCF_001890085.2 Hipposideros armiger | reverse complement strand
AAAAAAAAAAAAAAAAAAAAAAAAGAACATCTAACATCTTGATAAAAAGGAGTCCCTGAAAGAAGAAGAAAACCAAAGTAAGGAAATATAATACAAACAAAAAAAAACTGTACTTCAACAAAACATTTTCGAAATGTATAGTTGCATGTATGCACCCATATACAGAAGGTGCCAAAAAAAAAACTTATACACATTTTAAGAAAGGAAAAAACTGCATTAAAATTGTAATATTCAATATATGCCAATAACAAAAGATGAATGTAAGTCACATTTGACTTCTGCAAATACAAGAGGTGCTCTAAGTAGTTATCATCAGCATCCAGACACTTCTGATTATGGCGAACTACTGCTTGAGCAACATTGACCAAAGTGTCCACTTGTATCACTGCACATGCCGTTTCAATTTCTTTCCAGGGTACCACCAGTGTAGCCAGTTTTCTACAGTACACCACATCCTATAAGGTCCCCCATAGGTAGAAGTCAAGGGGTATTAAGCTGGAGGTTCTGTTGCATACTCTCGCCTCCATTGTTGTTTTACTTCCACAACATTCTCGAATTTCAAATACCACTTCAAAATGGTCTTGCACTCCTCAAACAACTGTGCTTCCACCATTTTCTTTGACAGTCCTGCCTGTCGCATGGTGACGCTAGCATTCATTTGATTAACGCCATCTTTTGAGCCAACGTCATACTACACATTGCTACCGTAATTCAACTTTGAAAAGTAATACATAGATAACATCTCTTAAAATGTGTATACTTTTTTTGGCACCCTGGTATATGCACACATATATATAAACTTTTTGAAAGTATATATTGATAGAGTACACTATGTAGTACAGAATAATGACACATAATGACCAACAAAATTTTACTCTAATAAAATTATGAGAATTTAAATTTAAATTTTTTTCATTTAGTTTTATTTTTGTTAAATGGGCCAAAAGAGCATCTGACTGATAAGGAAAATGAAAATTAAATTGGATTAACATCAAGATCATGAATTTGGGGACTAAATTTAGGGTATCCCATGAATACTTTGTGAGAAATCAACTAAAGAAAAAGGTTCAAACAACCAAAATATATAAAGATGTTAACATAAAGACCTGATGGTGAGTATTAAGTATATTAAAATATAATT
>NW_017732627.1:292187-310459 GCF_001890085.2 Hipposideros armiger | reverse complement strand
ACCATCAAGAAAACAAAAAGACAACTGACCAAATAGGAGAAGACATTTGCAAACAACACCTCTAATAAGGGGCTAATATCCAACATACATAAAGAACTGATGCAACTCAACAATAAAAAAACAATCAAACTAAAAATTGGGCAGAGGACCTGAGCAGACACTTCTCCCAAAAAGGCATATAAATGGCCAACAGATATATGAAAAGATACTCAACTTCATTAGCTATTAGGGAAATGAAAATCAAAACCATAATGTGATGCCCCCTCATATCTGTTAGAATGGCTATCATCAACAAGACAGGTAACAACAAGAGTTGGAGAGGTTGTGGAGAAAAAAGAACCCTCATTCACTGCTGGTGGGAATGTAAATTGGTACAGCCACTATGGAAAACAGTACAGAGGTTCCTCAAAAAATTAAGACCATATGACTCAGGAATCCCTCTTTTGGGTATCTACCCTAAAAATCAGCAAACACTTATCAATAAAGATATATGTACCCCTATGTTCATTGCAGCATTATTCATGGTGGTCAACACATGGAAACAACCAAAGTGTCCTTGGATAAAGAAAATGTGGAACATATATACAATGGAATACTACTCAGCCATTACTAAAGATGAAATTCTGCCATTTGTGACAATGTGGATGGATCTTGAGACTATCATGCTAGCAAAGTATGTCAGACAGAAAAAGTCAGGAACTATCTATGATTTCCCTCACACATGGGATATAAAACTGAAAGCAACAAAAGATCAGGACCAACAAACAAAAACTCATAGTCACAGACAACAGTTTAGTATACCAGAGTATAAGAGAGGAGAGGGGGAAGTAGAGAAAGGGAAAGGGGGTCAAATATATGGTGACGGAAGGAGATTCAACTTCAGGCGATGAACACACTATGCAATATGTGTATATCGATGATATATTATAGAATCTCTTATCTTCACAAAAAGGGAAATGTCAAAAATTATTCCAGGATATGTTCTGCTCCTGAATTTGGTGGAGATTCAGGTACATTTAACGTCCAAGACAGTGCTGTTATAAATAATGAAGCACCCAAACAGAATCTGTGAGACACAATCTCAGGCTACGTCGTGGTCTGAGAAAAGCTCATCTACTGACATAGGAAGAAATTTGGGTGAGAGAGGATTGCCAGGAAGCACTTGGTTTTTGGGGTTTTTCCCAATGAAAGACTTGGAATCAAGAAAGAGTTGATCACTTAGTCCTGCTTTATTTTTACTTGGTTATATTGAGTATTGGTACCTCAGTTTCAACTTGGATCAATGACACACAAGTTGTGGTGGCCATATATGTAGCTATTTGTTCTTATGGTAATATACATAGCCAAAAAATGCCCTACAGTGTTTTTGCACAACTGTAGAGAAGCAGGAGCCAGGAAATTCTGATTTGATAATTCACAAGACCACCGGAATAAACCACACAGCATATGGATTGAGTTGTTCACCATGTCTGCAAAATGATCTCAAATAACTATCAATATGAGTGAATTGACAATACACATCCTTTTATCTAAAACATCCCTGCTTTTGATTGTAGAAGTCCTAATGGTACCCACTATGCTCATATACATATTATAAAGTCAATCACTCCCTGTTTCTTTAAAACTCTTTCCATTTGGGGAGAAGCTTGGCCTTTCGTGGAAGAGCTTTATAAAATACTTGTGACTATATCTTTAAGTACCAGTCTCTTCTCTTTTTCAAAGAAATGTTTCCATGGCATAATGCAGCCTTTATGAATTTTTTAATTGACATTCTTTGTACCTTTTGCTGTCACTAAAATGAAAAATCATCTTCTCAGGAAGCTTTTCTGAGCCTTAAAAAACATTTTAAAGAATATATTTCCTTTTTTCACTTCTAAGTTTAGCACCACAACAATAAACCTAATTATTTCAAACTCCTAATCACTACAAGATGTGCATTTTTGAAAACCATCACTGAAACACTGGTTACCCTTTGCAGACTTCCTGAAAGAAACATAACCCTCTGGTATCCCCCAGCTATCCAGGGATAATGAAAGAAGCTTGCACGGACTAGTTCTGTCAGAAGAGTCTCTGGGCCTTCCTAGCATCACACTCTCCACATCAACCTATGTCCAGAGACTTCATACTGCCACCATATACTCCAAATTCCAAAAACACGCTCTTCTCTGTGAGCCCTAATCCATGACACTAGGTTCTCAGAGAGCTGTGAAAAACATCAATGCAATAAACAAATTCACAGTGAAATGCAGTATTTATGATAGCCCCATGTCTACCTCTAGGGGTGGGCAAAGTTCTTCAGGTGGCCTGAAGACAGCGAGGCTGGAGCCCCGGTGGGTTTCCTTCCTAGAGCACTGAGGCCTAGGCCTATGTTCACTGTTGGTCCTTATTATATGTGTATGTGTAAGAATAAAAATAAAATACTTCTGGGCCGGCCAAGTGGTGAGTTGGTTAAGAGCTGGTTTGGGATGCCAGAGGGCCCCGGTTCAGATCCCACATATGAGGGCCTGTGACACTGCCCTCCACAGCTAAGATGCCAAACAACAGCTCAATCTGGAGCTGGGCTGCCATGAGTCGCCCGCAACAGCAGATGGGTTGCCATGGGCTACCGTATGTAGCCAGCAGCCAGCGTGAGCGGCCAGCAGCTGCTGTGAGCAGCCGTCCAGAAGCCGGCGACTGATCTGCCTCGCCCGGGAAGAGTGCAATGATGGTGCCAACTTGGGCCAGTGAAGCAACATCCTCCACAACTAGACTGAAGAACAAAAGGACAGCAATTTGTCTGTTCCCCTTCCCCCCGTTCCCCAATAAAAAATCTTTTAAAAAAATAAAATATAATACTTCTGAGACTGAATATAATTCAGGATAAGGCAGGAGTTTGTTTACAACTTTCAGTAGAATGCAATGTCCTGGGCAAGAATGACAGCGTCTAATAGAATTCCCTCCGTTCCAACCTCTGCCAGGTATTCTTTCTCCTCAGCACCTTTAAGTCGGTGGAGAGAAGGATGCGCAATAAGAAATGCAGCCCCAATTCAATTAGTACTGCTTGCTCCCTCCTTCAGGTGCACCCAGTACAGAAACACTTTCCGAAGAAAGATAAATTTCTCTTACTAAACCCTGAAAAGCAAAGGACTTCTTTACTGAAGTTGTCTTGAGAAGACAGAATACAGGAAAGTCATGAAGCAAGTCTTTAAGATTCTTGTGTATACATCTTTCTCCCCAACGTTCCACTTCATACACTCTTTCTTCCTCTCTGTCCTCCTCTCAACTTGAAGACTTTTCCCAACTGTAGAGTTCTATTATCCTCTTCCTTTTAACCTATCAGCATGATAAATGCACCATTTTTCTCTCTCTCTCTCTCTCTCTCCTACATGAGACAGGTGAGGCCTGAGGCTAAAGAGAAGCTGAGACTGGAACTCAGAAGAGCTAATGGGCAAGAGGCAGAGGGGGCGCTGGTCCACCCTCTCAGAGGCAGAGAACAAGTAGAGTGAGACACCTGTGTTCCCAGGTGTGGCATCCAACAGATGTGTTCAGCTCTGATTCATGTAGGAAACAATGGTGTGAGGTGGAGAGTGAGGGTGGAGCACCTCCCACTTAGCAAGAGAGAGCAAACGTGTGCTCGCGTGCAGTGCGTGCAAAGCCAGATGAGCAGATCCACTGCTGGGGAGAGCCGGTCATGGAAAGATGCTGAATCCAGGCTCTGGGAGCAAAGGGCTGGCACAAGCTAGAGAAGCTTGACCAACGAGGCACATGACCAACTTGATCAAAAAGGGAGTTTACTGGAAGGCTACAGAACAGTTCACAGAAATTAAGAAAAGTCCTTGTGAAGGTCAAGAACCAGAGCAGCTGCGTGGAACCACAGGACACAAAGTAATGGGCGGTGCCTTTAGGATGCCACCATCAGGGTAAATTCATTCCAATAATTTTTCTGCTTTATGTCATTTTAGTCATGTAAAAATCAAGGCTGAGATGCTAGTGAAGAGTGCCAAGGAGAAGAGGGAATTCTAGGAAAGACCGTGATGTGGAGGCTCCAGTGGCCCCGGACTCACTCCCAGGACACAGGCTATGTCTCTGGGCAGGAAGGTTTGCTTGCAGCCCCTGGAATAGATGGCTGACGAACAGAACCAAGCCTGGGCTCACAGAAGGACCCAGCAGGAATTTCCCACCCCCAAATGCCCCTTGCCTGCTTCTCAGTGGAACTGGTGCAGAAACGTCCAGAGCTTCCTATAGCATTTTGAGTGAAAACTGAAAGGCAGAGCAGCCCTGCCTCTTGTCTTTTTAACCAATGGGAGCCGTAATGTACGAGCCTAAAGACCAACTTGTGGCCATGATTTCCAGGAGGCACCTATGAAAATTTCGGTCATATACTTTTATTCAAACCAGGGTTTTCCCTTCCTTCTCACTTAACAGTGCTACTGGTATTAAGGTGCTGGGATTGTAATATGACAAACACTGTCAGACACACAAAGATCGCGCAGCATGGGCTGGTCCCAGGCAAAATTTAAAACTTCGCCCTTACTGTTTGTTTGTTTGGTTGGTTTTTGTTTGTCTTTCCTACGCAGAAAACGAATGCTTTGTACTTTTCTCTGATTCCACCACGAGACAAGTGGTAACATAAAATTTTTTGTACTCTAGGACCATGTTTGAATACTTTGCCTCTGCCTCAGGGCATCTGCATTCAAAAGAAAATATGCGGGGCTTGAGAAGGTGGACTTAGTGGAAAAGGAAGCTTTTGACCCCACAGAAGCATCATCTGGAAAGCCATGATGAGAGCAGAACACTTCTGGGGTAGAAGCACTTCAACTACCCCTCAAAACAGACAAAGGAGCCTACTTACTCCACCTCTAGGTAAGCTGATCTTAAATTGTGTGTGTGTGTGTGTGTGTGTGTTTGTGTGTGTGTGCGCGCGTGCGCATGCGTGTGTGTGCGTGTGTGTGCGTGTGTGTGTGTGTGTGTTATTTCCACTGCACCTCAAGGTCTGGTACTATCCTGTGCACAACTGCTGACTATTCAGTATTACAGCCCAAAGGGTGACCTCAAAGCCTTTGCATTGATTTACCAAACTTAACCAAAACAAAACTTTCTTCTCATGTGGGAACTGAGTCTGGGCAGCTGTATTGAATCGTTAGGTCCTTAACGTGTTACTCTGAAGTTACTACCAAGAAGGACACATATAATTTCAGTAGTAGTACTGATGTCAAAGGCTCAGTTTCAGTTCTCACATTTGTATTTGTGTTCACTTCAGGGTGGCACAAGTGATGGACAAATGACCTCTCAGCAAGTGATACTAAAGAGGAGTCATGGCAGTTCTGAAAGAGAAGAAAAAATGGCTGAGAAATCGAGTCCCCATCAGACGAGCAAGGGTATACAGAACTTGAAAGAAATTCACCTCTGGCAGTCACTATAATACTCCTGCTGCTAGAGGGGACATATTACGTAGGCCTCATCTTTGCTCCGACAACTTGTCATAATTCAATATTAGAAAATATAGTGGTATGGATATAATTGAAGATATTCAGCAAATGGTATTTTTTGGAAGATACTCTGCAATTGGTTACCATCTCAAAATAACATCAGTTGCTAAAGATAAGTTTAGCAATTTAGAAGAAAAATATTAACAATAGTGATAATTCATCATACTCAAAATAATAAAAGGTCCATTTGACCACAAATAAAACATAAAATCAGAAAAAAAACATTCTTCTACTATTACTCCTAGCATTGGCAACTTTGTCTCAAACAATATTATCTATAGCATCAAACTAATACTGTTCATTGAATTATATTTGTTTGGGAGTTGTTTTTATTTTGACTTCAGTTTCATAACTATAAAAATAGTGTAAGCTAGAATTCATTCTTAGTTCTATGTTTGTACATGTTTAAGTAATAGTATTCTAAAAATAATTTAAGTCTACCTTGGGAGTTTAAGAGATTTTTTTTTTTCCTTTAGAAGGGTTCATGAATAACTTAAGGTAGAGAAACAGTGCATTTTGCCAGAATGAGAAGGGAAAAAGCATGCTTGGTAAAGTCTAGGTCAGTGAAGTCATGCTAAGTTTAAAATCCTGGTTCCACTTCTTTCTGGCTGTGTCATCTCCAGCAATTGTCTTTATCTTCTTTAGCCTCAGTTTTTCATCTGTCAAGAGAGTATAATTATAGTATCTCCTTCATAGGTTGTGGTGGCATTAGATAAAACGTATAAAGTATTTACCAAATCATATCTGGCTTGTGGTATTAGTCAAAAAATGCTAACAATTGAAGTAGCAATTATTTCTAACAGCTCTAAACTCACAGATATCAAGAAAAGGCAGACATGCTCACAGGTTTCTGAAAGAGGCTGTTCACGATGAGCTCTGGATGGGGGGCTAGGTTTTCTCGGTGGCCTTGGACGTATGGCAAACTATATGGAAGTGGTATTATGGTCTGTGAACCACTGAACCATGATCCCTAGACAGACCCCATTGCCCAGAAATAATACAGGAGATCACTGAAGAGCAAAGACATAATAGAATTGTGTTTACCAACATTCAAGCCCATCACCTCTCCAGCGTAATGCAAGACCTTTTTAAATCAGCATACACTTGCCAAAGTAAGATAAGAAAGTTAGGTGACTTGGTCAGTTTCAAGGCTGGCCAAGTAATTCTGAAGACTGTAAGTCTCAATTTTATAATAAGGTCCCATGATGTTAAGATGTTCTAAAGCTATACAGGATCCTAATTTTTTGTTACGATTTCTTATCCTTGTCAATACATTTCTGTGATACTGTGAATCGTCCTTTTCATGGCCTTTGATTTGGCAATGACTTAGAATGATACTAGTTATATTCTCCTCACCATCTTTTTAACAGGAATAAATTATTTCTCTTATAGCAGTGATTCTCAAAGTGCGGTCTACTCTCCTTTTAATAGGACAGAAATATGTCCAAATCTCAATCCTTAGTTTTGTTTTTTACTTGATAGAGGGAGTACAAGTAACAAGTGGGGATTCTGAACCAGTCAAAAGTCTAGGAACAACTATTTGGCTTTGATCCTACTAGTAATTTAAATATGCGAGGACTACTCTGCTTTAGCTATTCCTTAATAGTAGTGGGCATTGCATCCCAGTGATCACATATATGAATGAACATCTTTTAACTCTATTTGAAGGAAACATCACTGTCTTTCTTTTAAGATCCTTCTGGAACTTTACAGAGCCCCTTGAAGGACTCTACTATACAACACATTCTTTGAATAAAAATAAAGTGCCCTGGCAATAGAATCAGACTAAGATTGGAAGCTTGGGTCTGCCAATTTCTGCCTATGTAATCTAACAATACAGGATAAGTCCTACAGTATGATGTAAATTTTACAATTAAGTAAATTTTGTCAAGTTTAGAGTTGCCTAATCATGATCACAATTAAACAAAATATTGTTGTCCTAAAGCATTCTAAATAATTCTTCCTGCAAAGAATTAGTCTTTGGTGAAAGGTGGTTCATTCATTCACTTCGTGTATAAAATGAGGTTGAGGACTGGAAGTCGAGAAGAAAGCATATAGAAAAATGTATTGGCACATTAAATATTTCTGTCTTAAATTCAGAGTGATAGTCTATAGAATAGGAGCTCTTAGCCTGATGTGGCCACTTTATGTCAAGACCAAAATCAGTATCAAGATACCATATTTTCCTTAAGTGTGGTATACAATGTGTATATACTGTACAATGCCAGGACAACTTACCACCTTTATTAGAAACACTGATCTTGACTATCCAGCCTGCAGTTGTAAACTGGTTTTTCATGCACTCAACTACAGGTAGGCTAGGCATTTGCCAAGTTGTTTCATCAAGGTTTTCTCCAATCCCCCCACATGGCCCATTTCTTCTTTCGCTCCTGCTTGCTCTGAGCTGAGGAACATTTCATTCCTCCCTACAGGCCCTTCCTAATCTGCCAAAATCTAAGTCTACCCACAGAAAATCCTGCCTTCACTCAATATTTTATACCCCATCTGAGGATTCGCAAAGAGTGAAACAGAAGTTCCTAAGGTCCCATCCCACTCCATATGGACATAATTAAAATGTGAATAAGATACTTAGGCTGTAAGTACTATAATACGTTTCTACTGCTGTGTAAGAATTTCCCAAGACTTAAAGATTTAAAGCAATACACACTTATCATCTCACAGATTCTGTAGGTCAGAAGTCCAAGCGTGGGTTAGCCGGGTTTTCTGGCTTAGGGTCCCACCAGGCTGAAATCAAGGTGTAAACCAAAGCTGTAATTCCATCTGAGGCTTGGTCCACTTGCAAGCTCATTCAGACTGGTAGAAGAATTAAGGTCTCTATACTTATAAATACTTTATTGCTTAAGTTATAGATAAATATTTAAAATAAATGCTGGGTGGGAGCCACGTAAAGTGAAATTAAAACTAATGTGTTAGAAGTCACTGTCAATTAAAGATTAATCAGATAGAATGTATTAAGAAATTATAATGAGAAAAGAAGATACCATGTAAAATTTCTAATATACATATACATTTTCAAGGGTAATAATAAACTACTCTTTCATTAGAACTCTTTTATAATCAATTGAAACAATGTATCTAAACTGCAATCTTAGTCAACTAACATCTTCTCACAATACAAATACTTATATATTAGACTGATACATCTCAAAATATACAAATTATAATGACTCTAAACCAAAGTACCATGCAAACATTTGCTTTCTTCAAAATTTCTTATCATTCCTAGAACTCACCTCACACTTAGATGATCCAACCACACAGTTCATTTTAGAAAGTAGAGATTAGCTCTGTTCTCTACCGTATTCTTACTACCAGCTTCCCTAATTATTTGCTTTTGACAAAAAAACACACTTCCTCCAAGCAAATCCCTCGATTCATATACTTCATTACACCCTATCTTGTCTCTTCCTGAATATACTTCATTAATTATCTGCCTTTCTCCCTCCCACCATTTTTAAGTGGAAGCACATACTAAAAGGCTATCCAGGCAAATATAAAAGCAGGTGGAGTTTTCGAAAGCACTTTTCTATAATCATTATGGCATTTGTAATGTTTCAGACATGCAAGCAAAAACAAACAAAAATGACAACAAAAACCAGAAAAATCATAAAAAAAATGTGGCTCTGATGACTGCTGGTTAGGAGTAGAGTCTAAAAGACACAGAAATGCATTCCTACCATATTTCTTATGTAGAGCCTGGACAATTGGTTTTACCTTTCCCCATTTGAGATCTCTGTCTAGCAACCTGAGAGGCACTGAGAGTTAGAACATAAAAACAATTAAAACACTTCAAAGGAAATGCATCCAAGCAAGTATTGATAACACTGCTGGGCCCAACATTTCAAGCCTTCTCCAGTTGGTCCATTGATCTCTAATGACAAAATAGGTTGGCCTGCCATACAGATGAGGCTGGGTCAGAGCCTCTCTCCAGTGGAAAGTTTTAATCTATTTTATATTTCCTCCAAAAATGGCAAATTTTTATACTGAGGACTAGAGCTTAACCTGCTGGATTGAAACAAACACTGCTCTGTGTGAAACCAATAAAAATCGTGTTACCTGTGAATCACAAAATAAATGACTGCCCAGTAGGCCCATTCTGAAAATGCTTTTCCTCACTGGGTGCATTACCATGCCAAGAAGCATGTTAGAAATGTGTCAGGTCACTGTCTCATTGAAAGTTAATGTCAAACCAAGGCCATTATCAACCAAACGCATTAACCTCGAGCTCGCTTATCCAAGAGAGCGCCCATCTCAGCCCCAGCTCAAAGTAACCTTAAAAGTTACTAACACTAACACACACGTCTTAGACAAAAATGCTTAATTAGAACATTTAAAAAACTATTTAATGAAGCAAAGCACAAGGTAATTCAGATAACTTACAGTTTCCATGGCCATAGAAAAACACAAAAACACACAACTCCCCACACCTCCCACCCCCAATTCAGCCAGCTCCAGAAAGTCTCAATTGGCTATTATTAAATTCACAATCCTGTGTCTAATAGCTTGGACATAAATGGACCCTGAACATTCTCCTCAAATTATATTATACCCCCTTTTTCCTTTATCCCACATATACAAAGACTGTTACCTTTTTGTTTCCTGACTGTACCATGCCCATTTCTACTGAATGGCCCTTCCCTCATACTATTTTGGCCCAAAACATTTCTTTCTCCTCAAACTAAAGTATATCCTTCAGCTACTGGACAATCTTCTCTCCCCAAACTGGACAGAAGAATCTGCTTTATGTGTGAAGTTTCCTCTGGTCTTTTAAAACCTTATATAAACTCTATTATATAATTACTTGTGCAATGTCTCTCTATCCCTCATACATTGGAAACTTCATGAGCTACGTGATTATTATGGTCTTGTTCACCGTTCTATCTCAGCACTTGACATATTGTCCAGCACATAGTAGGAATTACTGATACAGCCAGACTGACTATTGCTGAGAATTTCTTGGCAGGAAGTCTCAGCAAATCTCATACTGGATACAAATGTTAGGTCTTTGAGGCACTTAATTCTCTGATGGTCAGTCTCCTTTAGCCATAGTAGACACAGCCTTAATGATAGTAACTAATTCATGTCTCATTTTTAGCTGTTATTGCTCAAAATCTCACCCCTACCCAAACCAATAATATCTATGGACTTTAAAAGAGTACTGGTTGGCTAGCAAGTTTGTCTGAGTGATTCTCAGAAGCCTACAGCTCCCTGTCAAAGCTGTGGCATTCTTTTTGGCTGGAAGATTAATTGATGTAATTAGTTACAACTCTTGGATTACTCAAGGGGCTTTTACACTGGTAGCTTACTCATAGATCTTACTGACTAGCCCCTGAAAAAAATACCATAAAAAGAAATGCTAGCTAAAGGTTAATAGTGGATACAAACTTGGGATTTGTATTAACTTTGAGCCTAAAAGCAGAAACTCAAGGATCCCTTGAGCTAATTGGCAGGTCAGTGCATTTAGAAGAATGAAAGAGAAATACCTCATTCTTAGCAATACAAAGAAACTTTCAGCAGAAATTTACTGCCATGAAAAATCACACCTTGAGAGAACTATGGCTTCATAGCCGACAGGTCCACAAGGGAGGGGTAGCTGTGTAACTATTACCTGCCATGCAGGAAGCTTCTGAGGATGGATATTCTGAAGTCTTGAAGAGCCTATTGAAAAAGTATACTTATGATCACTCTACGTACTCCAAATCCTTTATTTCATATACAGAGGGTGCCAAAAAATGTATATACATTTTAAGAAAGAAAAAAAATTGTAATACTCAATATACACTGTTTTAAAATTGTAATACTCAATATACACTGATAAAAAAAGATGAATACAAGTCATGTTTGACTTCTGCAGTTACAAGAGGTGCTCACAGTCATTGCCATCAGCATCCAGACACTTCTGATTACTGCAAACTACTGCTTGAGCACAGATAACATCTCTTAAAATGTGTATACATTTTGTTGGCACCTTCGGTATATGAAATATTTCATAAATATGTCATAAATACATGTTTATTTCATAAACACACAACCCCGAGAGGATATTAGAATGTGTTCATAAAGGAAGGGCTAAAAGCATAGAAGAACACATGTCAAACCTAGATATAAGTGGTAATGAGATGAGGAGAGCCTGTTGAACCAGGACTGGCACTCAGAAATAGCCAGAGGGACCAAATCCAATTAGCTAAAGCAAAGAGAGGCAGGCAGTAATTATAAGCCATGTGGACAGAATATCCCAAATCAGTAAGGCCACAAAGCAAACAAAAGCAGCTAAAGTGAGCAGGAACAGAAAACCTCTGCTTAGGAGGGGTTTGATGCTCCTTGGTGCTTTACCCTTTGTTCTGGGTGTTCACAGATCTGGGTTCTAGTCACATAATGATCATAGCTAGAAAGGGCACACAAATTTGCCCTGCTGAAAACACCTAACTTAAAAAATGTCTTGTGAGCTAATATTAGATTTTTTGGGTTGATTGCTTGGTTAACTGAGTTATTGATGAGAAGGGCAATAGTTTCTTCTCTATGCCTGGTTTTATCATGATGGACCAGCAATGGCTCTAAAACCAAACCTTGTATGGCTACTCTCCACTCCCACCAAACTAACATTATGACCCTCCTCTGTGATCTCATAGAATATTACATATCTGTCATAACATTTATGTCACTGGGTTGAAATTGTCTTTTTACAAATCAGTCTCATTCACAAAACAGAAGCTATTTTAAGATGAGGGTCTTGTTTTGTTCTCGGTATCACCAATGCCATTACCTATAAGCCATTGAATTTGTTGTTTTTATTGGGTGTGACTTTATAAAAGTACATATCTTTTAAAAATTGTTATTAAACTCTTATTTTCTACAAATTCTGAGTAACCTGCCAAAATCTGTAGGTTTGTGAGGTTGGTTTCAGCTGGCACAAAACACTTTTTCTATTTTGTCATTGATACTGCATTCTGTAAGAGTGGAATTTCCACAGTCAGAACTAGGAATATATTGGGTTGTCAGAAAAGTCATGATGCATTTTTGCAACGAAAAACATAGAAAAAATACATCATGACTTTTCTGACAACCCAATATGTATGGTTGATTTCCAGGGTGGCAGATTTGGCTCTTAAAGGGTAGATGAAAATGTGTGTATGATATTTTGCAAGTAATACTCTGTTAATTTTTTTATGAATGAAGAAACAGAGGCCTGAGTGGAAAGCCACATCTGAGCAAAAGACTTAATAAGAATACCAATTTTATTTTGTTACTTGAACCTAATATTGGCACTAAAAACATCTAGGCCAATAACTCTGAGAAAATAAGTGATTGAAATTTTTATCCCAAGAAAAATACGCATTTTACATTTCTGTCTATGATTCATTTTAAGTCAAGTTTGTGAAGGGTATACCGTCTGTGTCTAGATTCATGTTTTTGCATGTGGAGGTCCAGTTGTTTCAGCACCATTTGTTGAAAAGACTATCTCTTCCATTGTATTGCCTTTGCCCGTCTGTCAAAGATCAGTTGACTATATTCATGTAGACCTACTTCTCAGTTCTCTAAAACCTAGATGACCTTGGGTATGACAATAACTTTTTAGTTACAATGCCAAAGTCATGATCTATGAAAAAAAAACCTGATAAGCTGGACTTCATTAAAATTGAAAAACTCTGCTCTGTGAAAAAAATAATGTCAAGAGAATGAAAAGACAAGCCACAAACTGGGAAAAAAACATTTGCAAAAGAGATATATATCTGATAAATGACTGTTATCAAAACATACAAAGAATTCTTAAAATTCAACAGTAAGAAAACAAACAATTCGACTTACAAAATGGGCCAAAGACCTTAACAGACACCTGACCAAAGAGGATATACAGATGGCAAATAAGCATATGAAAAGGTGCTCCATATCAAATGTCATCAGGGAAATGCAAATTAAGACAACAATGAGATACCAGTACACAACTATTAGAATGGCCAAATCCCAGAACACTGGCAATACAAAATGCTGACGAGGATGTGGAGCAACAGGAACTCTCACTCTTTGCTGGTGGGAATGCAAAATTATATGGCTACCTTGGAAGACAGTTTGATGGTTTCTTACCACACAATCCAGCAATCATGCTCTTTGTACCTAACGGAATTGAAAACTTAAGTCTACACAAAAACCTGCATCTGGGTGTTTATAGCAGCTTTGATTCATAATTGCCAAAACTTTGGACTTCAGTTATACCACTGGCTTTCTTGGGTCTCCAACTGGTGCATCGCGGATGGTAGAACTTATCAGCATCCATAACTGTGGGAGCCAGTTCCTCATAATAAATAAATTACACAGACACACACACAAGAAATGCTAAAAGTTCTTTAGGCTGAAAGGAAATTATTAAAAAATGAATAAAGAACACCAGAAAAAGTTAAAATGTTCATAATATATGTGACTTTATGTGTAAAAAGTATTATTGTTGTGTGTATATATGCATATATCAATATGCAACACACATATTTTAACTTTCTTTGAAAGGTTATTTAAAAAATAAGAGAAAAGTGAAGTATGGCATTTGTAGAAGTAAAATATATGGCAAAAAAAGCACAAAGATCAGGAAACTCTTAATTAACATATACCGTTGTACAGTGCTTATATTGTTCATGAAGCAGGAAAATATTTGAAGACAATTTGTGATAAATTAAAAATGCACTTGATATCTCAAGCACTGTAATGTCCAATATACTATTCATAGCTGCAATGTGTAGCTAGCTAGTCAGCACTTGAAATGTACCTTGTCAGAATTGAGATGTGCTGTAAATATAAAATACAATAAGATTTCAAAGATTTGGTTGAAAAAAGGAATATAAAGTATCTCATTCACATAGAATGTTATCTGATCATAACATTATTAAATTAAAAATTAGTAACTATGAGATATCTAGATAATCCCCTAAATATTTATAAATTAATCAAAACACTTATAAATAACTCAGGAGTTAAAGATAACAGCACAAGGAAAAGTTTAAAGTATATTTTGAACTAAATAATAATTTTAAATAATGATTTCTTTTTTCTTTTTTTTAGCTGAGCCATCTTGCCACCTGTTGGCAGCTCAGTGGCGGCTCAACTCTGGCCAGGTATTGAACCGGCACCCCTGCTCAGAGCTCGCACTCTTGAGTGAGCTCTTAACCAACTGAGCCACTTGGCTGGCCCTAAATCATAATTTTAAAATGTTAATATTTGTGGGACTCAACTAAGGCAATACTTGTAAGGAAATGTATAAATTAGAGGCCTACATCAGTAAAGAAGAAAGGCTACAATTAATGATCTATACTTCTACTTTAAGGAGTTATAGAAGGGAGAGTAAATTGAACCCAAAAGTAGTAAAGGAGAGAAAACAGTAACATGACAGCAGAGATCAATAACATAGAAAACAAATAGAGAAAATGAAAAAAGCCAGAAAGTTAAAAAAAAAAAGAACTAAAAAATCTCTAGCAAGATTGATTGAAAAATACAGAGAAAATACAAATTCTGACCATCAAGAATTAATGAGGGAATATCACCACATATACTACAGAATTAGAAGTATAACAAATAAATATTAAGAACTATTTTATGCCAATAGATTTGTCAACATACATTCAGTGCCTAAATTCCTTGAAAAAAACTTATAAAAGTTGCAAAATAAAGAATATAGGTATCCATAAACCTATTAAAGAAATTAAATTAGTAATAAAAAATATTCCTACAAAGAGAACTCTAGCCCAAGATGATTTTACTGCTGAACTCTATCAAATACTAAAGAAAGAAATATCAATTTTATATCCACTCTTTTAATAAAAAGGAGAAAACAACTCCCCAATTAATTTTATGAGGCCTGGATAATGTTGATATCATTATCACAACAAAAGGATACCACAAAAGGACAGTAAGAAAAATATATTAGAGAATAGTATTCATCATGAACATAGACTCAGTAGTAACTAATGATTAATATCAAATACAATACGAAAATATGTCAAAAGGATAATACAATATGTCATTAACAAGGGGGATTTATCTTAAAAATAAAAGTTGACTTAATCTATAAAACTCAAACAGTATAATTCACCAGGGTAACATATGACAGGAGAACAATTTTATGATCATTTAAATAAGTATAGTAAAAGTATTTGACACAATTTACCAACCATTCATGATTAAAAAAAAAAACAAAAAAACCTAGAGGCAAATTTCTCAACATGATAAAGAGCATGTAAGGAAAACCTATATCTAATAAAGTACCTAACTTAAAAATATTGAACACTTTCTCCCTAAAATCAGAGTGATGCCAGGATACCAATCCTTACCACGTCCATTCACTATTGTATTGGAGGGCTTAGCCATTGCAATTAGGCAAGAGAAAAAAATTAAAAAGGTATAAAAAATGGACAGAAATGTCAAGTTTCCTTTAATTTGTGAAAATATAAACAAATAGACCAACTAGACTAAATATAATATCTAGAAACATAGAAACAGATCTTAATTTATGACAAAGTTGTCACAGGTTAATCTCTTCATTAGGTGATGCTAAGTCAATTGGCTAACATGAAAAAAATTAACTTTGACCCCTTCCTATAGCATACACAAAAGTTAACTTCACATGGATTCTAGATATAAATATTACAGATAAAAGAATAAAGGTTTTAGAAGGTAACAAAGGAGAATATTCTGAACACCTTGATTTAGGCAAAGGTTTCCTAACTGGAGAAAAAGACACTAACCATAAATAAAAGATAGATAAATCAGAATTTATTAAAAATATACAATTTCTGTTCATCAAAACGAGTCGTTAAGGAATGAAAAAAATCAAGCCGTAGAAATAAGCCATTAAAATGCATACATGGCCAAAAAATAAATAAAATGACTGGAGTCCAAAATATGTAAAGAATTCCTAAGACTGAACATGAAAAAAAGAATAACAGATTACCCAATTAAAAATGGGGGGGAAAACATAAACAGTCACTTCAAAAAAAGAGAATATACAAATGACCAACAAAAATCCCTGACAATATCAAAGTGTTGTAAAGACGTGGAGCATGTGGACTCTCATTCTCTGTAGAATGTAGAATTGGTTTAATCAACATGAAAAACTGTAGTACCTTTTAAAAGCCAAACATTCACAGGTCCCATGATCTATCGATCTATTAATTCCATTCCTAGGTATTTACCAACAGAAATGCAGGCATAACAAAAAACATAGGCAAGGGTTTTCCTGGCCAGTAATATAAAGTAAGAGATGCGTAGTGCAAAATTTAAGGAGGCGCTCACTTTCAGGGTCATGAAAGTGCAAGTGTGATCCTGAGAGTGAGTGCTTCTTTAAATTTTGTGCCCCAATCACCTCTCTTGCTTCACCCTACTCTCCACTCTGGTCCTGGCAGCAGTGTCCATAATTTGGCCAAAACACCCAAATATCCATCAGCGGCAGAATAGATAAGGAAATTGTGTTATATTTATAAAAATCACATATAGCAGTGAAAAATGAACTAGTGATGTGCAACAGCACATATTGCAAACATAATGTAAAGCATAAGAAGCCTGTCACAAACTAGTATGTGATTCTAATCATATAATACAAAGTTCAAAAACAGGCAAAACTAATCAATTTCGATCATGGTCAGAATAATGATTAGTTTTGGAGGGGATATTAATTATGAGGATGCACAAAGGGGAGAGGCTTCTGAAATCCTGGTAAAATTCTGTATCTTCACCAGGATGGCAGTTCCATTGGTATGTTCACTTGGTAAGCATCAATTGAGATGGATGGGACCGTTATATGTATATTATACATCATTATACGTCGCTTATGATTTGCTCACTTCTCTATGTTATTTAATAAAAAAGGTTTATCTCCTCCCCCAAAAAATCCAACAAGTACTGGAAAATGAGCATCCACTTCTGGATACTGATATGTTGAAGAAAAGGAGGATGGGTACTGTAGTGGGGGAGGGGTACCAGTGGGCTTCCCCTGTATCTGTAAGGTCTCATTTATTTTAAATTATACTGAAACAAATATGGCAAAATGGTAGCGTCTGATCATGGCAAGCACACGGTTCATTATTCTACTCTGTACTTTTCTTTCAAATGTTTCATACTTTTAAAAAACCAATATAGGCTATCTGGTGCTGGGATCTAATCCACCAAGAGGACAGTTCAACCCACATAATTATCAACGCCTCTTGCAAAATGCTATAAAACTCTGCCTTTCCCAGTAAGACTTCTCATTCTTCTCTGGGCCACATCAAAACATGGTATTTGCAGCAAGCCCTTCAATTTTGTTTAAGAAAATCATGAAAAAGGAGGAGAACTTGTTTTTTAGCTTTCCTTTAATATTACAGGTTTTGAAATTGAAGCTTCAAAAAGAATATCCTGCCCCTTTGTGTCTCCATCAAACTCTGATGTTCCCTGAAAAACAGATTACAAGTGGTTCTGTTCACCTCATTGATCCTAAATCATGGAAAAAATAATACACAAGATTAACTTTACACTTGCCCAGGCCTCCTATGTTGCAGACCTTCAACTGCAGACACAAAGCTGGAAGAGTGTATTTTCACTCTTTCTTTTCCCTTTTAAGCTCAGTTTTATAAGAAACTACCACAAATGCTAGGTCTTTGCATTACACTTCAGTTAGCCTTCTGTTCACCCCCATTTACAAATGCTTTCCTCTGTTATATTAGAGATAGACTGGCTAGAAATCTCCCACCCACCTTCATGTCATCTCTGAGAGTAAAAGATCCCCATGGTTCAAGACAGAACCAACCGAACAGCTTTCAACACTAA
>NW_017732627.1:281586-287267 GCF_001890085.2 Hipposideros armiger | reverse complement strand
CAGGCAGTCTGAACTAGAACTTAGAGCCTCCACCCTTTATCACTACTCTGTGTGCTTGCCAGGGGCCGTTATAGACCCAAGTGCTTAGATATGCAGAGAACATGCTAAAGGGATAAGGAACTGTTTTGATTTCTACCCTCTGAGAAAGAAAATTTTGAATCTGGATTTAGCTATTTTTTATTGAATTACTACTGATATTGTTAGGATTTTATTGTGTGAGCTTTATATTTATAAAATAAAAAGTAGTATTAAAATAATGTTTCCTTCCAACCAAAATGCCCATGGGTAGATGACTGGATTAAGAAAGTATGGTACATTTACACAATGGAGTATTACTCGGCTATAAAGAAGAAGGAAATAGTACCATTTGCAACAATATGGATGGACCTAGAGAACATTATGCTAAGTGAAATAAGTCAGTCAGATCAAATACCATATGATCTCACTTATATGTGGAATCTAAAAAACTGAATGAATGAGAAACGTAAACCGAAATAGTCTCAGAGACACAGAGGAAAAACTGAGGGTTGCTAGACGGGAGGGGGTGGGGATGAGGGAGAAGGGGAAGGGATGAGACAACATAAATTGGTAACTTCAATATTGCCACAGGGATAGAAAAGACAGTTTGGGGAATATAATCAATAATGTTGTAGGTATTTTTTAGGGAGTCAGATGGACTCATGTCTTGTTAGGGAGACCACTTCATGGATGGCGTAGAGGCCTGACCACTGCACTGCACATCTGAAGTTGCTGTTGAATAATAGTGTATGTCAACTATAATTTAATACATATATAGTCATGGGATGTGGAGTACATTGTGGGGATGGAGTCAATGGAATTGGAATAAATATATTTGATATCGAGGGGCAGTGGGTGGGGGAGGGGGGTTGCCACTTTGTGAGGGCTGAAAAGGATAACTATTGCACTGTTTTGTACACCTGAAACTAATCTATTGCACTGTTTTGTACACCTGAAACTAATAATAATTTTAAAAAGGAANCAACTCATTTTAACCACTCTACGTTCCTTTTCCTCCCTGCAAAATGAACAAGGTAATACCTCTCTCTTTCTAGAGTTTTATGTGGTTTGCATACTGTGAAATGTTGAGAATGTGACATGGGCATAAAGCAGTAAAAGAAAATGCCTATCATTGGCTCAACTACTAGCTAAAGCCTGGAACACACTACCTAATTTAAGTCAGATTTTATTCTTTTCCCTACCTGCTCAGTAGTCATTACATGTTGGTTTCATTTCTTCCATTTCTTTTCACATCTTCTCAACAGGCTGTTTAATATCCTTAGAACACACTATGAAGTATCAAGATATTCGCGCTTTTGCACTTCTGAGCTCTTCAGTTTTGATGTGTCTGAAATGCTATCTTATAGTTGAAATGAACATGTGCCATTCACAAGCAGATCACCATATGACACACAACTCTCAAACAACAACTTACCCAGACATTACTGAGTCACACTGTTCATCAGTAGAGCATCAGAAAGGGTTAAGGCTTTGAACAGAAATGATTAAGAGCCAAAGGAAGGAAATACTTCCTAGCCCTTGGGCTGTGCCATAGCCTGTGCCAGGCTGCAAGCTTTGGAATATCACTGCAGTAAAACTGACAAACTTTGTTTTTCCTCACAGGGCAACACAGCATTTATAATCGGAAATTTGATAGTTCCTGTTTCATCTAATTGGAGTGATTTACATTTTTCAAAACCTTTATTTGTGCTGGAAAGGAGATGTTTATTCTCTCCCATGTCATATGTCTACTGACTTTCAGCTCGAGCTCCCTCTCCCGAGGAGGTAGGAATGTTGGGGTGCATTTCTTCTCTTTCCACCCTTTTATTCAATCCTTACCAAGGGAACAGGAGATATTAACCTGATTTTCCAGAGCAATGCATTTCACTGGTGGGCATGCTCACTGCTTTGGCTATTTCACCTCTTTCTGTCCTCTTACCTGAGGCAGGGGCATAGTCCTAATCAATCAAGTTGGACGAGTAACACATTTCAGGCTAACACTGCAGGCCTGGTTGTGTTCAATTCAGCAGATGAGAAAAGAGGATATTGTAATTCAGCTCCATTCCATTGCCTTGTCTCCAGTCCAGTTTTACCAGACATCCTTGCATTTAGAGTTATAGGGTACTTGTTTTCCATTAGTGTAAAAATCCTTTGTATGTTCTCATCAGACAGACCTCTAAAAGGGCATTTTACAACTTCACGTTAGGGTTTTATGAGATTGAGTATATGCCCTGTAATTAATTCTGAGAAAGAAAACAAAAAAGCAGATTCATGCAGCCTACACTGCTAGATCAATCCCACCTTATGCTGTGTTCTTAGATGCTGCAACAATGGGGTTTCACCAAATTCAGTGTCCTCTAGAAGCATCTCTTGCAGAAAATGTCAATGCCTGCTTTCTGTTAGCATGAGTAAGATGCTCCTGCCAGGTGCTACAGCCTATAGCTGAGGATGATAAGCCTTCCCTAGCAGCCTACACTGTTTCATTTTGAGGAAATCTGGGAACACAATGAGATTTTACCAATTTGGGTCAGGACCCAAAATCACAAGGCAGAATTCAATATCAGGTTACAGGTGAAGGTCAGACAACAGGCAACAACCATGATCAACCAGCTAAGGAATAACCTCTGACCTAATACCACAGGTCATAAGGGTTTGTCAATGTCAAATAATTCCTGGTGACAGGAACAAGCATTTGGTGAGCATGGGGATAGGGCACGGAGAGCATGATCAGAAGTTTCTCTGGCTCTTGCTCCAGAAAAAAGTCTGACAGGAGAATCCTGGGCCTAAGGTCAGGACAACTACTGCTGTCGAGTGACACCAAACATTTTAAGTGGCTAGACAGACTGTGAAAATATTTTCTTGACATTTTAGTATAGAGCAAGATATTCAAAAAAAGAGAATGAGGATAAACATGTGTTTTAGGATCCTTTACTCTCCCCCTCTCCATATGGAAAAAGAACTGATTTCCATAAAAGGTGTTCTGATATTCTGACAGAATATCAATTCTACTGTTGTCTTGGTTCAAGAGATAATTGATCATAACATCTGCACTTCTTCATTGCAAATTTGTGACTAAGTTTCCACGGTATGTCTCCGCACTCCATCAACAATCTCCTATTACAAATGGGCAGGACCCAAAGAATCTTCCATGAAATACTAGTCCCTAGAGATGCTTTTTTTCTTTTCATGGTTTTTTTTTTTTTAGGTGAAAGGAGAGCTTGCAATGGTCACATGTAATTTTTAAAAGCAATATAACAAACTTCTCCTGGAGATTCACAAGGCTCTAGTATGTTAAGATGTCAAAGGCTCTAAAAAAATGCAACAATAAAACCCCAAAACTTCTGATTAGGATTTTTTTAACTTAGTGTTTCCCCGAATCTGAGTGTCCATAAATCTTTCTTTTCCATATAACAGCTATTAGCATCCCATATCACAGAACTGACATTCAGAGGGCATATAGGAAAACTGCATCCTATAGCTTTACAGGCACAAAGTGATTGGGAGTATGTACAGGTGACTTGACCCTTTCCTTTCCCAAATGCTAATGAAGTGAAGGGAAGGGGAGGGGAGGGCAGGGAAGGGACGGGGCAGGGTCTTTTCTACAGGCACATCTGAGTGGTTCAATTTATTGCTACCATGTATGAATTACTGTATTTGTGGTTGGGTAGCAAAACATGCCAGAAATGAGTAGGCTGCAGCACCATTATACCTAACCAAAGCAGGCTGCACCAACTTATAATCAGACAGTGTGTAGTTTGAGTCCCAAACATGAAAGAGGACAAATCCTTTTCACATCCCTCAGGTCCATTAGAAAAATTCTCTGACTTGCTTGAATATGACCTCAGCAGCAGCCCTTTCCTGGAGGATCACTGGGCCACCACCACCTTCTCAAGTTACCTTTCAGCTGGGCCCTCCCAGTCCCTGGGTCTGTAAGACCCGTGACTCAGTTCAGGTGGGAACTTCTAGTTCTTTCATGGGCTTGGCTCAGAAATCCCAGAATATCACTTGTGATATAGTCTATTGGTCCAGACAAGTTGCAAGGCCAACCCAGATTCAGGGGTCCAGACTTCAGCTGTTGATGTAAGAGAAGCATTGACAGACAGAGAAAGGAGGATTATGGATGGTTACTTTTGGAGAAGATCTATCAAAACATCCAACACTTTGCATTCTACAGCTTCAATTGGTAGCAAACAGAAAAAAAGTCAATGTCATGCCTACAGAGAAGACCCTATGAAAGCAAATTCAAAATGTGGTCCTTTTTTACTAAACTTATATTAATTACCCTCTGGAAAGACAGAGGAAAAATATTACTGATGCCTACCAGGCTCTAGTAGAGAGACTAAACAAGCACCTAACTCGTTCTACTCTCTCAATTTCAAAGTTAACTCTTTAGGAGGTGACCGGAATAATTTATTCTGGATTAACAGTAAATTCCTTCGTAGACAAATTGTACGCCTTGGCTACTCAGTACATGATACATTAAACTTCGAATTCAGTTCATGTTTTCATTCCTCGCTTATACTCCTTCCCAAGGAATAAGCAAGCATCCTCCTTATCAACAGTCCAACTGACCTCTGAGGCTGGATTCAGCCATATCCAGGAGAGGAAGTTAAATATTTATTTAACAGTATTATCCCCTTCCCTTAGAGGAGCCAGCTCTTCTTTTTGCCTCATTCCCATTTGAAGCATAAGGGACACATGAGTGGGCTGGGGCGCTGCCTATGTCATACATTCTGAGGGATGCAAAGAAGGGGCCCCGCCCAAAAATAATCCTACAGCTGCCATGACATGCTGTCTGAAATTCCACCCCAGTGTCATTCCATTCACTTATGGTATTGACTCTCCTAGGCTTCCAGGACAGAGTGCAAAGGCCTTAGGATGTAGGAACATGTGGCATTGTCATCATACATTAACTTCCCAACGTGGGGTCAATGACTAAACCAGGGCCTCTGAACAGTGAGGAAAACCCACGAAGATTTGGGGGTCTCTGAGGGCCAGAAAGGCGGGTGTGTCTCCAGTAAGCAGGCTCTATGTGCCTGGAGTCGGGGGCACACCCAGGGTAGAGAAGGATGAGGAAACGGGGCACACTTTCTAATTTCATAGTGCTCTGAAGGTTGTTTATGAGAAGGAAAGAGAAGGCTCAATAGAGAGAGGAAGTGAGAGAAAAGCAAAAGGATACATGTCGAGTATGTTCTCCCAAAGTTACCTTTCCAAGAATTTCTAAATTAATATTTTTTCCTGATTAAGATCATGATGAAAAAAAAAAGACGTTAAGGAATCAATGTCATAACCATGAGAGTTAAAAGCAGTATTTTTGAATTAAGCTTTACCCACTCAGGAAAAGTACAGGACAGATTATAAACCAGAAATAGCTAATGCATATACTGTACTTTCTATGAGTCAGGTTATATTCTGAGAACTTTACATATATTGGTTCACTTGGTCATCACAAAAGTATTGTGATGTTAAAAAAAAAAAAGTATTGTGATGTTGGTGCTCTTATTCCTGTTTTAGAGATGAGGAAACTGAGGCCAGGAACACAAATTGACTTGTTAGGGTCTCACGGCTAGTAAATGGTAAAGCCAGAATTTAAACTCAGGCAGTCTGAACTAGAACTTAGAGCCTCCACCCTTTATCACTACTCTGTGTGCTTGCCAGGGGCC
>NW_017732627.1:273571-280221 GCF_001890085.2 Hipposideros armiger | reverse complement strand
AATGCCAGAGATGATGTTTAACCTTCATCTATCATGTTCTCTACTACTCCTCTCCCTTTCTCCTCCTGACCAATCAACCAACCACACACACACATTCTCCTCCTCAGATGGTAAAGGAGTTGAAAGAGTCATTTTGAGACAGAAGAGCTCAAAACTGCCAGTGAAATTGCTTTCATAGATTGCCACATTAGATCTAGCCACTTAGACTAATGTAATAGAAATCGAAGTTAGGTAACAGCCAGAGACGACAAGAGTATCACAAACGTCCCATCATAAATCTCTAGCAGTAAATTGTTAATGCTTGAAAGCACTAAGTCAGAAGATTAGGAGGCTTGCTTACTGGGATGGAACTGTAGTATTCAGCATTTAAAATCCAGGGAGACAACTCCCTGCTTTATGCTACGGCTGAGTTAATTGAAGCAAATCACACATTAGGAATGAGGAATGTAGTTTCCAAAAGGTAACACTAAAGATGCAGTTCATCCAGAGGAAGCAAAAGCACCTCCATCTTCTGTAGAGTCTCCCCCGAGTGGTTCCCAGTCCAGAATAGCACTGTGCTCTTCCCAGTAAGAGGTGACTGGAAATACACAACAAATTTCATGAGTGCTCACAATGATCCAGAGGACTGCTGGCATTTAATGACTGTCAGCCAGTGGTGCTAAATGACTTCTGATGTGCCATAGAAGGGTGCTGCATAGTGGAGAATTTCCTAACTGAAACAGCACCAAAAGCATCCTTACGGAATGGTACTACATTACAGCTACCACACCATCTCTTAGAGCCCTTTGTTTCTGAACCTGCTGTGTACTTACCCGGATGAACAAATTAAATCACCATGTTGGAAAGTCATGGTCTTCTCATTTTTAATTAAGAGGGAGGACTGTAATTCAACTCTACCCTGTCCCCATTGAAAGGGATCAAAGGAATTACTAATGTGATATGTATATCTGGTGAACAGAGACTAATAGGAGACAATCCCCCTTTAAGTACAAGAAATATCTGTGGAATTCTGTAACATAGAAAAGAACATCAAGTGGTTGGATTTGGAAAAGAGGCAGTGGATGAAAATAAAGATTTGAGCCAACCTATCATATGTCTTTCCTTCCCTTCCTTCCTTTCTCCCCAAATAGGTATTGAGTGACCACTATCTGTAGGCATTGTGTGAGACATTATGAAACATGGTGACATGGTTTCTACTCTCATGGAATATACCTATCGTGGGAGACTAACATTAATGAAATAATCACACCAAGAGGCTACTGAATGAGGACCAATGTGATCATCCATGATTGCCAATTGCATTATCTCTAGATGCAAAGAGCACTAGACAAGCACTACCTGTACTATACAGTTCTAGGGTTCTATTGTTATCAAGTTAGTTATACCAGCCACAAAACTTTGATAAACCCATTTTTTCCCCCTAGGCATGCAAATGCACATTGCTTTGGATTACAGTGTGGGCTCTAGATGGCTAAGAGAGCCCAGATTTTTCAGAACAGAGCACATAAGTATGACCTATTTCAGCTCAGCATGAGTCATCAGAGATGAGTGACCCTACTTCCAGATAGGCTTAATGACCCTCTCCCACAGAGAGGCCACAGCACTGTCAACAACACAGGTGGTCTTGCGATCCCTAACGGAGCTTTCAAGAGCAGTCAGCATCATTTAACTAATTTCACAAACGCATATAGAATGCAAACTTTGGACCTTGTTCAATGTGAGTACATAAAGATGACTAAGCAGCAGCCCAAGGGGCTCCAGCTGGAGGAGATATAATCATACAATCAGATACATGTCACATGAACACAATGGCCTAGTGAGAAACAGATTGTTTACTCCTGCATTGTGTTCTGAGATAACTCTCTGGTTCCCAAGGAGGGTGACTGGAGATGGAGAACTTGATTCTTAGCTTTTCCTGATAGAGATATTTAACAATGTCTGCTTTGGGTAGACTAGCCCACGACCAAAAGGTATGACTTTTTTAGAGTCTGGATGCTCCATGATGTTCTCTGTCCAAACCTGAGTATGAAATGCTACTTTACTAGTAGGATGATTTACCTCAGATTAGCTGAGTTGGGAGACTTCCCTGCAGTGTGCATGGAGGTGACTTTGTTTACGTACTTTGTGAACGCTGCCTGCCCTCTCTTGCAGAACCCTCCACTCCAGGTGACAAAAACTCATCAGTGCAGCTGCTGCTAAAAGGAATGGGGGAGGGCCCCCCACCTTCCTGCAGCCCCACCCCTGACTTTTCCCAGGCAGAAGTAACAGTCCAAGGCAAAGCCACCAGTACTCAATCAGCTGACTCTCTTCCTTGAGGTCAAAAAAAGGAGAGCTCTGCTGTCTCCCAGGGCTAGAGTAGCTGCTTGATTCACTTTTCAAAGTTGGCCTACATCTGGAAGCAGTAGGACCTCCAAGCAAAAGCTTCGTTTAGCTGCTGGGGGAAATCAGAAAAACAACTAAGGGGTCCATGGAGGCAAGAGCAGGAAAAATCTCAGAGCATAAGCTTCTCTCAGGAAACAGAAGTCCAGCTGGTAAAAACAAGAAAGAGTTAGAGACCCTACTTTTCCTTCAGGACTCCTAGACTTTCTCTCTCCCTTTCCCCACCTTCAGCTCATTATCTTAGTATCTGGAAGTTCCTGTTTAGGGAGGCCAACAGGTCTGGTTCCCCCAGGACAGAGTAGTCCATAAGGAAGTGCTGAGCATCACTTAGGCACAGTAAACTGTCTCCCAAGCTGCACCAGCTCATCTGCTTCTGTCAAATCTGTCCACAATTTCCTTTGAGGCTAAGAATGCCTCGGAGCTTCAGCCCCTTTATTCCAGCTCTTATGGAAGGTGATCAGTCAGTCATTGGAGTTAGAATAATACCAGTTCTTTGTTTAAAACAAACCCAGTACATCAGATTATGTCAAAGGATGTAGTGTTATTTACACACAATATCCATGAAGATTATGATGGTGAAGATATTTCTGTATAGAGTACACCCCAAAAACATATAAAGAGAGTGTGAGGCAAATTTTAATAAAAGGCACATACAGAATAAGGCAGCTAAAATGGGAAATCAAGAGGTTTCTTTCTTATCTTGTAGCTTGGGCTGGAGGCAGGCATTACTAACCACATGCGAGCTTAAGAACACAGGCTCAGAGGTTAGTGATTCCACTCCACCCTGGCTTTCTCCAGTCTTCCTTTCTAAGCCATATCCTGTCTCTCACCTGGAGACTCATGACTGGTGAAAGTCACCACCAGCTCTCCTCAAGCAGCACAGAATGACTGACGGAGCTGAGATGAGATCTGGCAGCAATGAGACAACTTCTCCAAAACCTGTGCAATCTTACAACTCTGACCTGACATTACAGAGGCTGTAGAACCATAGATTGATGGAAAACCATCTGATTATTATCCAGGCATAAGAGACAACTTTTGCCATTGCCCTTTGTCATTTAGAGGAAATGATCCTTGGTAAAGGTATGTGTCACATTCAGAGCACGAAGCAAAACTTATTATCATCATTTCCAATCAGATGGTGTAAGGTTACGGTGCTAGTATTAGGATTTAGGGGCTTAAGAAAGGTATACTCACTTCTACACTCTAGCGAGGCAAAGAGTGACATGGTCAGAGAGCTGGAACAATAAAGCAGAAACTCACAATGCTGCTGTCCCAGGAAGTATGAATACAGAGTGACCCCTTCTCATACTCAGATCCCCAAAATACTGGGAGCCTCATCCTGGAATTGCCGCCTTCCAAATACCACCCCAGTCCACCACCTCCTTTTCCTCCCGCTGGCCACTCAGGTCCTCAGGAAGTAAACTGTTCCCAGAACCTCCCACCTTCACTCTTTCATTCTTACCTGCACATCAGCTCCAATTGTCTTTGACAAAATCAAATCCAGACATGTATTCTACTGTTATAAATTATTTAATGACTTTCTGTCACCAGGTAGAAATCTAGAGGTGGTAAAATCTAAGCTCTTTAGTCTGGCAGCTGAGGACTTTAACAATTCGTAGTCTATCTTCTTATCTTTATCCCCACACTCCAATATCACAACCCTTTTCCCCATCTCAGCACACTGTGTGCTCTAAGCAACCCAGAATACTTGCTCTTTCTCAGACAAGCTCTGTGCTTTTGCACATCTGTGCTTTTCTATCCACCAATACCATCACCCAAGATGCTCTTTTTCACCATCTGCACCTGCAACACGATTCAAATGTCAATTTGCTTGAAATGTTTGGGCAGAATTATCTATCACCTCTGTATTCACCTAACTCTTTGTACATGCCTGCCCTCTATACACAATGAATAAGTAATTTTGAGCACCCACTATGTGCCAAAAATACAATAGTTAAGTAAAGAAAGAAGAAATCCAGTTCCTACCACCAGGGAGCTTACATGAAGTAGACAAATGTTATAAGTGTAAATATTACTAAAAGTATTACAAGGGAGAGGCGCGTGGGCGTTGAGAATAAATAACAGGTGTAAATGACTTAGGGAGATCAGGACACCAAAGGAGGACAAGAGTTGTACTTAGACTAGGGTCTTCAGACTCATTCCAGTCCTGAGGCCATTTGTTACACTCTGCAACAACATTAGGACAATAATTGAGGATAAGCATTTACAAGTTTTTAGAGCAATTTGACAGTCATTTTATATCTTCTGAATCTAATAAAAGTGAGGCCTGTATTTTGTGTCTTTTGTATTCATTTGATTTTTCCAGTATTTCACTTTTATTGTCCTTATAAAAGCATCAGCCTATGATGGATGAGCAAAATAAAAAAGCAACTGGTCTTTCATCACAGATAGTTTGAGGAGCTCTGCTGCAGTCAAAAGGAAAACACGTGTAAAGGGCCCACACTAGGACAAACCCTGGCTCTAGAAGAAGGTCATGCAAGTGACCCCAGAGCGGGGGGTGCACAATGGAAAATGAGGTGAGGCTGGTGGTGTGGATTCTGAGAGTATCAGCTTACACAGGATGACTGAAGTGGTGATTATTGTTGCAACCAACTAGGGAGAGAGAATGGAATCCAAGCAGAAGAGGCCTAAGACCAAGTCTTCAAGAATTTCAGTATGCAATGGCCCTTAGAGAAGGATGAACCTATGAGGGAGACAAGAGGAGAAGCCAGAGAGACTAAGTGACAGATCTGTGGATGCTTAGAAGCCAAGAGAAGAGAGGGTTTCAGTGGTTGTAGTGGTCAGCCCTATTGAATGTTTTACAGTTCTTCAAGCTCTGTTGTGAAGACTATTTGTTGTGTTTCATTTCTTTGAAACTACAGAAAAGCATCTGTGTGATTCTTTCTTATTTTCTAGGAAGATTCCAGACTAAGATATGTTGTTCTTCTCTTTGCTTCTATTCCTTTATTTATGGTAGGCATAAATGTGCACGGGTTTATTGCTCATATTTGCTGTGTTGATGCATAGATGCTGTGCTGCTTCCTTCTGGTTATTAATCATCTCTGCAGCACTTCCATCTAGGCCAACTATTGCTGAAGAGCGGGAGGGGAAGGGTGAGGCAAAGGGGCTGAAGCAGTGCCAGTTTTGATTTGGGTTTGTTAAACTCAACTAAATTGGATGTGTCTTCTGCCATGAGCCACATCTCCTGGCAGTGTTCACACTTTAGGGACTCAGGGAAGCTTGCACTGAATCCCTGAAAGTTCCAGAAACTCTATCATTGCTACAGATCCCTCTCACCTCCTTCCCATAATGCAATCCCCATACCTAGAAGCATCACCATAAACAACCCTGCCTCTCCACTTTGTTGAAATATAAAATTGGTATCTCTGGGGACACCTCTCTTCCCATCCTAGATCGCATTCATCTAATCAAAGAATCATTAGATGGACCTTGGAGAATCATGCCACTTGCTTTTTGAGCAGGGATCACAGACTGGCAGCCCACAGATAGAATCCAGCTGGCAGATAATTTTGTTTGGCCTATAGTTTTTGAAAGATAGGAATATTTCATATAAAATCCATCTTTCTTGATTCTTTTTAAAAATCAGATGACCTGGCAATCCTCAATAGCAGTTTTTCTGCATGGCAAAAAGTAGCTGGATCTGAGCTACAGCTGAATTCTTTAGAAGGGTGTGCCATTGAGTTCTTCCTATTCCCTACTGCCTTAAATTCAGCCAACTTCAGTTTGCTTGGTCACCTGACACCTGACCACCAAAAAAAATGTGACATTGCTCTAATCATGTTCCTGAATCCACATTGCACTCTGTTTGGGAGGTCATTTTTGTGCCTTATGTTTGGGGCTTCTGGCTGTGTTCTACTTTTCTCTTCTTTCTCAAGGTGGATTTTCTTCTCTATTTTTTACTGGAATTTTTTGGTGTTACCATTTCTATTTGTCATTTACTTTATTTCCTTTAATTATTTCCTTTAATTATCCAATGTATTTAAAGGGGGAAGAATATAGTAAAAATCCGTTTTATTCATCATAAACACCTTACGTTATCCTTGCCTAACTCTGATATATTCTACTTCTAAAATGAGCAGTTAGCAAAATAGATCCCAAGATGTTTTAGTGTCAGAAATGATAAAATTGGGGTCGGCTGAGTGGCGCGATTGTTAAGAACTGGCTTGGGACACCAGAGGGCCCCGGTTCGGATCCCACATATGAGGGCCAGTGACACTGCCCTCTACAGCTAAGATGCTGAACAACAG
>NW_017732627.1:256571-272856 GCF_001890085.2 Hipposideros armiger | reverse complement strand
TCTTTTTAGAAAACACTTAAACACAGTATCAGAGGTGAAGACAACTTATAAAAACAGTCCATTCCTAGCTGCACTCTATGGATGGTCCTCAAGGGGTACAATAATCCCATGAGAATTTATAATGCTATGCAAGTTGACTTGAGCATTTTTTGAGAGAAGATCTGCCCCCTCCAAGATAAAAGAACACTAATCAGAGTTTGACCCCATCACTTCCCAGTTGGATTAGGGTACAAGACCCCTTAGCAGTCTCCCTGTCCCTATTCTTGTCCTCCTGTGGCCCATTGTCCTATTGAGCCGGCAGGGTATTCTTTAAAAATACAATGTGCTAATGTTCACCTGTTCAAAACCTTCCAGTGGCTTCTCATGCACTAGAATAAAATCTTTCACATGGCCTTCAAGGCCCTACATAATAAACCCCTGCCTCACTCTGACTTCTGGGTCTCCTTCCCTTTTGTTGCCTTCTTAACCATGCATCATGCATGCTGGCCTCCTTCCTGCTGTTCCTGAACAAACCATGTGTCCTCTGGCCAGGGGGCCTTATCTTTGCTATTCCATATGCCTCTTTTCCAGCTCTTTCACAGCCTGGCTCCTCCTTGTCATGTACGCTTCCTTTCAGACGTCACTATGCCACAAAAGTCTTCCTTGATCACGCTATCTAAAAGCATCTCCCAGTCACTCTCTGACACATTACTCTGCTATGATCTTCACAGTGCTCATTACCTGAAATCATCTGGCTCATTTCCTTGTCTGTCTCACCCACTAGCATATATTGTCTCCTTGAGAACAGGGACCATATCTTCCTTCTTTACCGCAATATCCTCAGCTCATTGGTTGAATGATGGATTTTATAGGTGACAACATGGGACTTAGAGAGGAAACATGGCTCACACAGCTTATCAGATACAGAGATCATCATATAACCCACACCTCCTGAAATAATCCAGAATCTTCACAATCCCTTAGCTCAGTAAAAGAGAAATCCTATTATACTAAGAATAGTTAAAAAATAATGAAAAGATGGATATTGTGGGCCACATTAATTTTGTCAATTTTAATGAGATTTTTACTTTGTAAGACTACCACTATATATATATATATATATATATATATATATATATATTTATATTTATATTTATACACACATACACATACACATATACACACACATATATATGTATATGTGTGTGTGTGTATATATATATATATATTTGGTAATACAGTCTTTTCAAAAAATGAACTTATAGATTCTAAAGGCGATCTGCTGATTTCATTAAATTTAATAAGAATTATTTAGAAGTAGTCCAATCAATAGTCATTAAAACTCAGTTCATTTACCATTATAACTGAATGCAATATTTGTTAACTGTGTTTGCATTAATAATATTTATTTTCAAAGAATGGCATGCTATGTTATTATTTACCATCCACTTGGTTCTTCAACCACTTATAGTAGTAATACTCATAATACAGGAATAATAAAGCTATTAAAGTTAAATGTTATAATTTCTTTGTCCTCCTGAGAAGTCAAATTGTTAGTGACTTTAAATTTTCTTTCTCAGACTCACAACAAATAAGCAATTAACTACCAGGGCTGCTAATTGAGCAAATTACTCCTGAATGACTCCAGGGCCAGATGAATCCCTGTAAGCTGGTGGTATGAATCTTCCCTTTGACACAAACTCAGAGCTGTATTCAAAGCTGAGAACTATAGCCTAGTAGCTCACATAGTATACTGGGGACAAAAGCAACCAAATAAAGTTAAAAGAAAAATTGGGTTGTCTCAGTGAAGCAAACACGAAAGATTTTTCTTACCAGAGTGACACAAGATTCTGCTAAAATGGAAACTGCTCTTTTCAGGGAGATTCATCTTAAAAAAAAAAAAAATGGGAGTTGCATCCAATTTTGAACAATTAATTTCCTAGAACAAAGCATCAGCCTGACTAAAGACTCACAGGGCTAGGAAGGGTTTGCATCCTCAAACTCAAGCAGAAAAATAGGGATGTCTTTGACTTGTGTTGTGGAGAAGTCTCCTGGGAAGAGAATTATCAGCCTCCTCACGGCCTGCCATCCTTCCAACACAGTAGGAGCTTGTAAGGGAGGCTGACTAACCAAGAACCTTTTCAGTACTGTAGTTCTCTGAGCCTACACGAAATGTTAACATTGTTCAACTAAACCCAAATCCACATTTCCTGTTTTCAGTTCAGGTGTGTCGATTTGAGGAGGAGCATGTCCACCCAGGAGACTCAGGGTGAGATTCTTTTCCTGAAGCCCTGAGTCTCAATGAAGCTACTTGGGGGAGTCAACACCACAGAGGCAGGAGCTGTGGAGTCCAGGCAAAAGCTGAAACATAAACATTCAGGAACTTCACTCTGTGCTCCTGAATTGGAATCAGGGCACAATACAATCTTTAGCACTTGAAAAATCTTCTGTTTTGGGGGACTATAAACCAACTAAGTCAATGACGCTGTTAGTCTGAGAAATCAGCTCTGATATTTCTAAACATTTTATTTAAAAAGAGGGAAAGTGCTCTAGTCCCAGCTCCAGACAAAATGTACACTAAGCACCCTGGACTCAGCCTGTTAACCACTCTGTGCCCATTTCTCAGCACACTGAAACCTACTTCTTATTATATTGTAACTGCATGTGGACATGAAAAAACATCCTGGCAGAACTGGAGTGAGTTTAAAAGTATATGAGATAAATAGTTTGGGGTAAGGGATTACATAAACCAAAAAATCCTTACTCCCCCGATGTACAAATCTTTTAAGTAGCAGCAAAGGCAGGGTTATCTGAATTTGTGATACCTTTCATCAGAATTATTAAATATCCGTAGAGTTCATTGAGTGTGTGAAAAAGGAAAAGCAGGACTTCCCCCATCAATTTAAGTTAATTTTCTGTTCAAACATTTTCAGTGACACCAACAGCCAACATCCTGAAACAGTCAAATCTTCCAAGGCCCTTGTGAACCTGATGCTCCTATAATCTGATCCATCACCCGCTGCTCCTACAGACATGTCTTCCAGGATGGCTGGCCACCTTTGTCCTACAAACTCTCCAATATTAACTCTTCATCCCACGCTCTTTTTTTCATCTGGAATATCCTTTTTCCAAAACCCAGATCAGCTTAAATCCTCTCTTTCCCTGATAATCCCAGCCCTTACTGATTCTTCTGTAATGAAATCCCTCTTAGATCAGGCACCACACTATATGGATTACCTTTCACGTTTTTCTCCTTAACTAAAATTAAAATTCCATAGGATCCAATATGTACTGTCTTCAGAAAGGAAAAAGTTTTGGCATAATAGTGAGTACTTAGTAAGTTGTTAATAAAGTTTGGTTATTTATTGTCCTCATTTCTATTATTATACATGCCAAATACAATTTTATGAGGAATGTTTTTGACAAACTTGACAAAGATTGATTAACACTTATAATATTAAAATGACATGGTTAAAAACTAAGCTACTTTATAAATTGTATTTGTAACTCTCATCCTTTTAATAATGATTCTGTACTCCTTCACTCCCACGGAATTTGAATTTAAACTTGCCATCATGTGATTTAACATGTCATACATAAGTACAAGAAAACCTAGGAAACCCCATAAGGAAAGCCTAAAAGAAATCTCATCTCAAAATTATAAGTCAGCTAGCAGGATTCCGCAGCCAGAAGGCAAGAATGGAAGTGTATTTTTTGTATTTCTCAGGACTTGAAAGTGTCAGGGTTTTTTTTGTTTTATTTTATTTTTTTGCTCTCTAGTTTCAAAAGTCTTCATTTGAAAATAGCAACTATAACAGAGAGAATACAAAAGGATTGTCTATTGCTTCTTTATCTCTTTCTCCAGTGAATCCTGGCAGTGGGGGAGAAGGGGGGGGCCTTTTTCAGAGGGACAAAATCAGAATTTCTTCATGTTTGAAAACATAGCCTTTTCAGAGTTCCTAACAGGCACTGTTAACTGTGGCTGGTACCTGCTGCTGGTTGATCACTTTCTCCTCCTACCCCAGCAGGAACAAGGGGGCAGAGGAAGGAAGATCTAATCATGTAGTCTTCATTTGATTTGTGCCATATCTGCCCTAGGAAGACATAGGTTTGAGGTCACATATTTGAGCAGCACAGGAAAAGGAGAGGGCTGTCTTAGCAGGTCTTGTAGAGTACAAAGATAACCTTACTGAAGGATGCAAAGTCCCCAGGAGCCAAGTTAATCTGAGGGTTTAGTTCAAGTGCTTTGCTTTAGGTTGGCCTTAATGAGTGGGAAATATATGTTCTGTCTGTTGATGTGAGCCAAGCTTTGAACAATGGAGTTTTAAAAGGTCTGTTCTCCCCCAACACATCTCCTTAGGATAACCTGAAATTCTCAACTCTTAGTTATTCTTTTGTTTGACATATTTTTTCCAGGAAGCCAAGTTTAAAATGTAATTTCAAACGAGGTGTTGGATAAGAATCCTCCCCTTTCCAACTCTCCTTTTAAACATGGTGGGATTGGCCAGAAGAAAGGTAATGTTCTCTAAAGCTTTCGACTAATATCAAAGGGTTTGGGTCCTTCTTACTTTATCTGCCTTTAGCTAAACCTTCTCTCCCCATCCGACACCAGTTTTCATGTGACCATTGACCTTTTCAATTATTTAAAAACAGGTCCATACACAATATATTTACCAAAAACATTGGGAGTTTAGTTAACTTTCACTTGAAGATTTGAGTGACATCAGGAAGCATAGACTAGTGTTTTATTACCTTCTTTCCAACCCCACTCTTCCCACCTCTCCCACCTCTCCCTCTCCCTCTTCCCTCCCCCCTCACTCACACACACACACACACACAAATGGCTTTTCTTTTCTTAGTCATAGATGTTTCCTGAGTACTCTGTGTTGCTTGAGCATGCCTTGTGTTTATTCCCTGTTTCCAAGCAAGATATCCAAGTATTCCTTCCAAAATCAGGACTTTCTCTAGCCACAATTTTGGTCAGTATTTTGTTCATCTCTTCACCTTTGCAGCCTAATGTGATAAAAATGCAAACCAGTGATACTGACAACTTGGTTGATAAAATCAGCAAAGAAGAGAATTCAAGAGAATGGGAACCTGAGCTTTTGCGAGTATAAAAGAGAAAGCTAAGTAAAACTACACACCCAGAGCCTGGAGAAGCTGTACTAGGGTTCTGAAAATACTGACGGCAAGCCACTTGAAGCCAAATCCCATCTGCTTCTCAGTTTTGCCGTTGAATGGTTTCAATCAAAATCCTTAACTTTTTTAAGAAACGTTTTGTGATTTTTGCACTTTGGCTTTTTAGAAGGCACAACTCTACCACTCAATAGAAAGCTATCATAGTACATCTAACAACTTCCTCAGCATCTAAGTGAAATAACTGGAAATAACAGAAATATTAGTTACTTACGTTCATTAGTGGAGTCTCAAAGCCATTTACAGTTTAGCCCCTACCAGCCCAACTTCCAGACACAAATGCGATAACTGGCCCTTCCACCTCCACATACTAGCTTGTGGCTCCCTGCGTCGGTTGTGCTGTCTCTCTACACCTAGACTACACTTTGCTCCTGCCCAACCTCCAAAACTGAAATGAAATGGCTCTTTTCCTGAGACGTCTTCCCTAATCTCACCCTCTTCTGTGGTGGTTTTGACTACTCTAACTATTATACCTATGAATATTTTCTCTCTAGGTTTGTACTTTGCACAGGACATTGTAATTATTTGTACACATGTCTTGCTCCTCTGCTAGAGGGTGATGTTTTTGAAAGCATGGCTTGGCATCTTATTCATCTCCACATTCCCCATGCCTAATGCAGCCTCTTCTATAGAAAGGCTATGATAAATGTTAACTTCACGTATTTTTCCCATCTTCATAAGCTGTTTGATAAAGAATAGCATTTTCGGGGCCGGCCGAGTGCCACGATGGTTAAGAACTGGCTTGGGACGCCAGAGGGCCCCGGTTCGGATCCCACATATGAAGGCCAGTGACACTGCCCTCCACAGCTAAGATGCTGAACAACAGCTCAACCTGGAGCTGGGCTGCCGTGAGTCGCTGGCGACGGCGTAGGCTGCAGCCCCTGTGGCAGTGGGTTGCCATGGGCTACCGTGTGTAGCCAGCAGCCAGCATGAGCGGCCAGCAGCCGCAGTGAGCGGCCGTCCAGAAGCCGGCGACTGATCTGCCTCGCCCGGGAAGAGCGTAATGATGGTGCCAGCTTGGGCCAGTGAAGCAACGTCCTCCACAACTAGGCTGAAGAACAAAAAACGAAAGCAATTTGTCTGTTCCCTTTCCCCCAATTCCCCAGCACTGTTCCCTTCCCCCCAATACTCCAATAAAAATCTTTAAAAAAAATAAATAAAAGAGCATTTTCAATTTTTTGCAGCCCACAGCCCACCCAGTTATGATGTTTGTAAATCACTTTTAAATTATTATAGAGTTCTATAAGGAGTATGAGAGTTAAAGCAACACTCCAAGGATGCACATTTGCCTAAATCACAAATCACACTCCAGCAGAAGACAGCTACATTTAATCTGAGAGGCCGTATTCCAGAAGTAGCTTTCCAGTCTATCTTGGCCAACAACAGAGGCTTTCTCATTAACACATCAATTTCAAGATTACATTTATATTGATAAAAAAAAGTGATATTAAGGCTTGTGAGATGATGTCATCAAAATGCAGGAGTTTTCTACCATCTTTCCCACCAAAGAACACCAGTTTTGACAATCACCCATAGATGAGAATACGTACCTCTGTGGAGGTCTGGGAGTTCAGTAGAAAAGTTCCAGCACACCATTGGAGCAAACAAATAAACAAAATTGGATACATTGAAGAGGGTAAGCATGGCTTCACTTTATTCATATCATCTCTCCCAAAGGCAGCACATTTCAGTGCCAAAAAGAGACATTTTCAGCCCATGATTTCTCCCGTAGGAGAAGTGAGAGCATGTGAGCGAGCACTCAACTTCCCCAGCTGTGCAGGGTGCTTCCAAAGAGTTCCAATTCTTTCTAACCCCATCAAGAATACTGGGGTATGCTGGGTGACAGTGGGGAAAGGGGGAAGAGAGTGGCTGGGAGAACAGCAACCAGGGCTCTTGGGAAGGCATCAAAGGGATGCAGGCCTACTAATAGATGCTTTTCAGTCTCTATTAGAGAGCCAATCAAAGAACCGCAGGGGATGCCTCACCTGTACATCCCACCAACTGGCCCACAGCACCCCCAACACTGCACAACTTAACCCCTCCACCTACCCTTACCCTGTGACCAGCTTCCTGTGCACGCCAAGGGCAATGAGAGTGAGTCTTTGCAGACAGATAATGAGCACGAGAGGAAAGCTGGTCTGACTCTGTGGGTTTGGGAGAAAGCACACAAATTTAAGCATTCAGCACCACCCTAGGGAAAGCTAACAGGAGGCTCTCAGCAACTGGCTTGGCTTTGTAGGGTCAAGAAAATGCAAACAATCTTAACAACTTTCTGCCAAAATGGAACAAGAAGTGTGGAGCAGTAGTATTTATAGGAAAAGTCAGAGAAAGCCTCAAAATACCTAGCGTGGCTGATGGAAGATATTTCTTTCTCAAATCCCATCAGTAAAGACTGGAGGAGGTGATGTCTTCAAATGCAAAGACAACAAAAGCTAGACTCCAGGGACATGAAAAATCAAGGAAACACGACACCAGCAAAAGAGCACAAATTTCTAGTTAACCAATTCCAAAGAAATGGAGATCTGTGATTTGCTGAATAAAGGTTTCAAAATAGTTGTTTTAAGGAAACTCATTAGGCATAAGAAAACACAGAAATGCAATTCAACAAAATCAGGGGAAAAAATATACAAACAAAAAGAAGTTTAACAGAGAAATAAAAATCATAAAAAGAAACCAAACAAATTCTGGAGCTGAAGAATACAACAAATGAAAAAAAATAAAATGCAATAGAAAGTATCATCATCATACTGGATCAAGCAGAATAAACAATCAGTGAAGCAGAAGACAGTTTATTTGAAATTATTCAGTCAGAGGAAAATAACAAAGAGAAAAAAATGAAAAAGTCAAGACTATGAACTGTGGAATACCATTAAGAGAAACAACCTATGCATTGTTCCAAGGCCCAGAGAAGACAAGGGAAAAAGTGCAGAAAGGTTATTTTAAAAAATAATGGCTGAGAACTTCCCAAATCTGGGCAGATATTTGGATACCCACATTCATGAAGCTCCTAAGTCCTCCAAAAATTTCAACCCAAAAAGATCTTTCAAGGCATGTTATAATCAGGCCATCTTAAGTCAAAGATAAAGAATTTTAAAAGCAACAAAAGAGAAAATTCTTCACTTACAAGGAAACCCCCGTAAGGCAAAAACCTTATAGGCCAGGAGAGAGTGGGATCGTATATTCAAAGTGCTGAAGAAAGAAAATATCCAAGTAAGAATACTTTACCTGGAAGCGTCTTAGAAATGAAGGACAAATAGACTTTCCCAGACAACTAAGAGCTGAGGGAGTTCATCCTCACTAGACGTGCCTTACGAGAAATGCAGAAAGATGCCTGACCACTGCACTGTACACCTGAAGCTGAAGCTGAACAATACTGTAGGTCAACTGTAATTTAATATATTTATAGTCATGGGGCATGGAGTACAGCATAGGGAATAGTCAATGAAATTGTAATTAATATATACGACATCAGAGGGGCAATTGATTGGGAGAGAGGGGTTATACTTCGTGAGGGGTATAAATGTCTAATTATTAGTTTTGCACACCTGAAAACCTAATTAAAAAAATGCAGAAAGGAGTTATTAAAGGTGAAATGAAAAGATGCTAATTAGTAAAATGAAAATATAAAACACACTGGTAAAGGTAAGCATATGGTCAAATTCAGGATACTTTAATACTGTAATATAGTCAAGTGTTAACCACTTAACTCTAATATAAAGGTTAAAGGACAAGAGTATTAAAAATAACTACAGTTACAATCATCTCTAAATACACAATATAAAACCATGTAAATTGTGATATCATTTTTTTGCCTAATTGCCCTGGTTAGAACCTGCAGTGTTTCTTGCTCTTTTCTTGGCTTTTTAAATCATGCATTGACAGACAGCCTATCTCCATTTTAATCTATTTCCATTTCAATCTACCCGCTTAGGATACTCCTAACCAAATTAATGCTTAAGAATCATAAAAGCAAACAACTTTTATAAGGTAGGGCATTAGCTACTAGGCGATAATGTTGAATAATGTTGAAGTGTGTTGTGCTGTGTTGTGCTGTGCCTGTATGGCCCACTCCCTACATTCTTTTTTTTTTTTTTTAAAGATTTTTATTGGGGAATTGGGGGGATGGGAACAGTGTTGGGGAATTGGGGGAAGGGGAACAGACAAGTTGCTGTCATTTTTGTTCTTCAATCTAGTTGTGGAGGATGTTGCTTCACTGGCCACTCCCTACATTCTTAATCTCCTCATCTGTAGAGTTGGAGGATCCAGGTAACTAGTCTCTAATGTAGCAAAGGAGTAGGTGACTTTGACCTCAGTCTAACTTGGTTGGAACACCTACAGTGTGATCCCCATAGGGCAGCTAGGTCAGGCTGTAAGAAGAGATTGCTCCAGGGTTCCTATTCATTGAGAGTACAGGTGTGGCCTCTCCTGCATTCACTCTATAGCGCTCAGCAGGCTTAACATATTTAGTAACTGTGAATATTCATAACAACTCTCCCAAGTATGACACCTGGGGGAAGACTAAGCTCAAGGAAATTAGAATGCCATTGCAGGAATGCATTGATCTTAGTCAGTTATGCAGGGAGTCACTTCACCTCATAAGCCTCTTAAGCTCACATGGAACAGAAAAGGTTTAGACCCATCAGACTCATTTGAAAACCCCTCTTGTGACTTGTTAAAGCCACGGTGCTTTTGATTAACCAGAAGGTTGTGTTACCTAGGACCTTTTCAAGTTAAACCCTAGGTAGCTGTTGACATTTTCCTTTTCTTCAGTTTTTGTTAACCTGGATATGCAGAAGGGGACTCTGGGAGTTTGTGCAGGAAATACAGCAATACGGTCCATGTAATTACTGTGGGTATTACTTAGTATCTGGATGGCAACCTAAGTGAGGTGGACATTCAGTTTTCATTTCCTTCCAAAGCGGTTGCTGATTTAATCAGAATCTCGCTATTCATTAAACCTTCATTCTATGGATGAAAGGGTGTTCCAAAATGACCTTAAGCAATTTAATCAAGCACAACTTTTAGATTATTTTTGACAGATAATGGTAGTCTCCCAAAAGTTTGAGGTGAATGGGGGTTAGCTATTCCACTACAACTTTACACCAGCTTATAAAGAAAATATAGGACTAAATCTTTGTGCTCTTCTTAGATATAAAGCCAAAAACATAAGCAACAATAAAAAAAACGATAAATTGGTCTTCATCAATACTCAAAGCTTTTGTGTTTCAAAGTGTTGATGAAAAATATCCAGCCTAAGAGAAAACTTGTAAGAGTTTATTTGAGCCAAACTGGCGACAATTGCCGGGAAGCAAAATCTCAATGGATTGAGAAAATGCTCCACAAAATGGTAGTTTGCCATTTATTTTATACACAAAATCAAAGGAGGAAAGTTACATGAAAGCTATTGGTGATAGATGAAGGGGGTGGGAGAAAGCAAGGCGGGGAAATATTTGGGATTGGATAAAAGTACATTGGAGAGACAGGAACTCCTCCCACACAGGTGGATGCAAGAGAGCTAACAGCTTTCTACAGCACATAGAGATGGTAATCAGGAGATAAGCAAAATAATGAGGAATTTTTTGCAGTTTTCAGCTCTGGTCTGGAAAAAAGGATTAAAGATGTTATCTTAGGTACAGAAAGACAAAGAACAGGCCCACTGAAAAGGCACAGAATAACTTAATGAGGAAGCTTGAGATGTGACTTCCCGCCATGGCCCACCTTAGTTAAGAATTTTTATGTTCACACCATCCTCTGTGGTTATTTTTCAGTCTCCTGAGTTTGTCAGGTATAACATGTGGCCCCTTTTCTGTCCACAAAAGGATACCATCAAGAAAGAAAAACCCAGAAAATAGGAGAAATATTTGCAAATTGCATCTAGGATATATAAATAATGCTCACGACTAAATAAAAAAAGAACCCAAATTTTTTAAATGGGAAAATTATCTGAATAGACATTTCTTCAAAGAAGATATACAAATGGCCACTTAGCATATGAAAAGATGCTCAACATCATTAGCCATCAGAAAAATGCAAAGCAACACACAAGGCGATACCACTTCACACCTACTAGGAGCCAGTAACAGGGTTGGGAAAAACACTTTTATTTTAATGGAATCATACCTCATAGAGGAAACTCCTTTATTAAAATGGGAAAAATCAACAATTCTCTGGCCATTGTTCCTAAGAAATCTACATCCTTAATGTAATAGAAATTATCCTATTTGAGTGTTTTCAAAAACATCCTCAAATCAACAAATGCTGCATTATGTGTAAAGAGAGTTTACACTTATGTAAATGCTCACTGTCAATCATATTTTTTGCTAGTCATGCAAGTAAAATATGATATGCCCATAGATCACCCTTTGACTTTGGATGGGTTTCTGAGCAGCAATTGATGCTGTTGCTACTGGTTGTCTCAGGGTGTCACACTTGCCGTCTCTTTGTGGGTTTGTTGACATAGCTATAGTTCCTCCAAGATCTGGTGTACAGTTAGGATGAACTGACAATAGGTAAATGGGTGGACCCTTAGCGGTTAACAATTGGGAGGTCTATCCACCTCCATTTCCTGTAATATTATCTGAAGGCAGAAAAAATGCTGTTTCTTCTCAATGATATCTGCATTTCTATATGACTGAAAATAAATCAGCCAGACTCAATAACATTCTTGAAAAGATTAAGCTTGAACATTTAAAGGAATAATAGCTCATAAGTTGTTTAAGGTGGTTTTAACCTTAACTACCAGTATTTACTACAGAATATACTCCCAAATTTCAAAACCAGAATTGAACTACATATTTCTACAATTCAGGCCTTTCTTGTTTCTTGTTTGGCCTTTTTTGTTTTCCCAATTTCTACTGTATTTATTCTACCCACCTTGCACCTGGATTTCCCCCTGGATTTCTCACCTCATCTGGATTTTTGCTAGTACATATTTTCATAGTTGTTTTCTCACCAATAATATTCTAATAGCTTGTTTCTATTTTTTTTTAATTCCTTTTACCTTGATCTATAAAATTCTTTATTCTTAGGTCACCCTAATTAGTCTGTCACTTACATCAATTTACAATTGAGTCTTTTCTCACTATATGGTACCTTTTAAGATTATACTAAATCTTAAGAGACTCAATATTACAAATAAATATAAGCCTTAAATATAGCTTTTGAAAATACATTTAACCAAAGTATGATAAAGTTTTCAGAAAAATGAGAAGTGCTGAGAATCATTTTTTCAGCTGAGAGAACACTGTGCACTTACTTCAACAGAGAAGCAGAGAATAAATATAATTGGCTTGGGAGGAAAGAGACAATGACTCAAAGGTCATGAGTTCACTAGAAAGAACTAGAAAATATTCAAGCCTGACTTTAAAGAATAAACACAAGTAAATAACACCATAAACAACAACCAAAGATAGCAACAAAATATTTGGAACACATAATAGAAAACAGCTTAACATCCTTGATACACAAAGAATTCTTATAAATCCAAAAGGAAAAAAATCTATGAAAATGAGAAAAAAATGACGAGGCAAAAAGAAATACAACGGAGCCAGCCAAGTGGAGTGTTGGTTAAGAGTTGGCTTGGGACACCAGCTCTGAGCAGCAGGGCCCCGGTTCAGATGCCACAGTAGGGCCAGTGACGCTGCACCCTCTACAGCTAAGACGGTGAACAACAGCTCTACATGGACCTGGGCTACGGTGAGTTGTCAACGGCAGCGTAGGCTGCAGTGAAGCTGCACTGGGCTGCCATAAGCTACCGTGAGTGGCTGGCAGCCAGCATGAGTGGCCAGCAACCAGCGTGAGCTGCCAAGAGCCACCATGAGCGGTCGTCCAGTGACCAGCAACTGAGCTGCCTCATCTGGGAAGAGCACAATGATAATATCAACATGGACCAGTGAAGCGACGTAGTCCACAACTAGACTGAAGAACAAAAGGACAGCAATTTGTCTGTTCCCCTTCCCTGATTCCCCAATGCTGTTCTCCTCCCCCAATTCCCCAATAAAATCTTAAAAAAAAAAAGAAATAAAACTGGTTAATGCTCAGATAAAGTGTTCAATCTTCCCAGTAATCAAAGGGATATAAATTTAAATGATAGGTTTTTATTCTCAGACTGAGAAAGGTTAAGAAAAATCAAAAATCATAATGTTGAAATTTCTTTCAGTTCCTACTGCTGCATAATAAATTCCCCCCAAATTTGGCAACTTAAAACAACCATTTAATTCTGTTCACAGATTTTGTGGGTCAGGAATTCAGAAAGCACACAGTGAAGCAGCTTTTTTCTGCTCCATATCTGCAGCCTCAGCTGGCAAGACTCAGAAGCTGGAGGTGATGAGACAACTGGGAGCAGGAATCACATGGCAGGTGGTAGAGGCTGCTGTCAGCTAGGGAACCCTCTGGGTCTGTGGGCCAGAACACTGACCTTTGTCCTCTCCAGGTGGCCTGGCAAGAAGGCCTCACCCTTCTTACATGATGGCTCAGGCATCCAAGGACAAGGGTCCCAAGGCAAGCAGCAGGTGGGAGCTTATCATTTTTTATGATCTTGCCTTGTGAGTCAATTAGTATCAAATCCGCTGAAGTCACAAACCTACCCAGGTTCAAGGGAAGGGAACAGATTCCCTCTCTCCATGGGTGGAGTATCAAAGTCATATTGTATGAAGACCATGTGAGAGGAGAGGTTTTGTTCTGGCCATCCTTAGAAGATACAATCTCTCACAGAAAACAGTAGAAAAATATACACTCTCATAGAATGCCAAATGTAAACTGGTGTATTTCTGAAAGCTAAACTGGCCATGTAAACTAGAGGAGTTAAAAGTGCTCTAATACTTATTTGCAAAGTAAGTTTTACTCCTAAATCATATTCTAACTGGGAAATGGATAGATCCATTTCACTTTTCACATACATCAATTATAATCTTCTACATGTAAAGAACAGAGGTTTCATAGCACCTCACTTAATGCAGTTTTTTCTCCTGGAATCTGTTTTACTGACTGAATTCTTACATATTTATTCAACAAATAAGTATTGAGTTCCTACTAAATACTAGGTATTGATCAAACTGGACACTATGCCAACTTTCAGGGGTATAGAATCTATAGGAGACATGACTATCAGGTAATTATGTAATTAGAATTAGAACCTGGGAGAGGTGTTATTAAAATAATGTATAGGATACTATGCAAGGATTTTCAAGTAGAATTATCTTAGGGATAAAGGAATTGGTACGTAAATTGAGACCTGAAGAATTATGAGAAATTTACTATCTGGGGGGTAGAGAGATATTCTAGGCAGTGGGGAGAACTCATGTAAAAGCCATAAAGCAAGAAACAGGTGAGCATGTTAGACAACCATCAAGGTGCCGAATGTTGGTCTGATGTTACACCTTCTGAATGAGGGGGCAATAAATAGCACAGAGAAAACCAGAGGGGAAGAGAGCACTGAGACCACCCATGGCCTTATATCCATATTAAAGATTTTATATGTTATTATCTGTGCACTCTTAGAAATTTTTAAAGAACTGAAGTATTTTCATTTAGATTTTGTAAGAATTCTTTGTGTATCAAGGATCCTTGGAAGATTTTAAAGCAGAAGCAACATGGTCCCATTTATTTGTATTTTCAAAACATCATTCTGACTTTTCTCTAAAGGATGCAGATAGTGGAGTAGACTAGTTACAAGTCCATAGAGGAAATCCTGGCAAAAGGTGAGCGTGTCTTAGGCTAGTATGTTGGCAGTATAGATGAGTTAAGATGTATTTGGTGGGGAAATAATGTTTACTGGGTATTCAAAACCCAAAACTACAAATTTCCATACCACTCATAACCATATAAATGGGTATAACCTTTCTAGAACACAACTTGACAATATATTGAAATCCTTCCAATTCCCTTTAACTCAGCAATTCCACCTCTAGGTATTTCTCACAAGGAATCATCATAGAAAAGTGCAAAGAGTTAACTCAAGGGATATTTAGAGCAACAATGTTATAAATAAGATTGAAAATTGTCAAAAGATTGTTGCCCAGATCTTAGTTTCTAAATATGATTTTTCTATAAAAGGAACTAGGGCTGCTTGGAAAAATGGCTGATTCTGGGTCTTGGGCAAGGAATATGTAAGATGAGCGTGGAGCAGAAAGTAAGGAAGTACTCAAAAAACAAAAGGGTGAAGGAATATCAAAGGGACACAGGAGCCAACCTGGAACACCTTCCAATGGCCAAAGGTGGAATATTTTTAATATGTTATAGTGATAAAATTAATAATGCACTAATAGATTACAAGCCAAATTATAAAATAAATATGCACAAGTCCCCAGTAATATAAGTATATGATTGAATAAATAAAGAGGGGAAAACACAGAAATCTTCCTTACAGGAGAATTCCAAATAATTTATGCAAATAACCCACTCCAGGAGATGGGCCTCCCTGTTCTAATTCCTCTATCCCCCACCCACCTTTACCCCCACCCCCACCGCCTCACTCTTATTGAGTGTGTGTTGGACTTCATGACTTGCTACTGATGAATAAAGACTAGAAACAGGGGGGAAAGGTAATTTTACAGTGGAGGACCTGGTAAACCCCACCTTGGCTGGGCTATCAAGGTTAACATTGCCAGTATCAAGGCATGTTGATACCATGCAGATGCAATAAGAGAGGGGGGGGCACTTCACTTCTGTGTTGTTCATCCCCAAACCCATAATCCAGTCTAATCACGTGAAAAAAAAGAAAAAAAAAGACAAACCCAGGTTAAGGAAGATTCTACAAAATATCTGACCAGTACTTCCCAAAATTGTCAAGATCATGAAAAAAAGGAAAGGAACGAGGGAGGTGACTCAGTACAATGTGGGCCCCTGGAATGGGTCCTAGAACAGAAGAAGGAGATTAGTGGAAACACTATTGAAATCCCAGTGAAGTCCAGTTAGTTAATAGTAATGCACAAATGTTAGTTTCTTAGGTTTGATGAGTCTACCGTGGTTAAACAAAATGTTAACAAGAGGAAAAGCTGGGTGAGAGTAGATGGGAACTCTGTACTATCCGTTTTTACTTTTCTGCAAATCTAAAATTATTCTAAAATAAAAAGTATATTTAAAAAATAAACTTACAGTAGTGTTGGGACAG
>NW_017732627.1:253940-255516 GCF_001890085.2 Hipposideros armiger | reverse complement strand
GCGGATGGGGAGGAGAGCAAGGTCCAGGATAGTGTCCTCGAGGACAAAAGAGGAGAGAGCTTGAAGGAGATGCAGGCTAGCTCTGGCAACACTAAATATGGGATCACAAAAAGCCATTGATTTGAACAACTCAGGTCTGATCTCTGATGAGCACAGCTTGTTTGTAGAGCAAAGCATACAGGCATCCGCTCCAAACCCTGCCACCTCCTTCCCTTTCCTCTGAATAAAGCCTTGGCTGTGGCCATATCTGATGCTTCTTGACATCAGCAGGGGGAGTACTGCTGCCATATTATTATACCCTCACTGTAATAACTAAATAAATGCATAAAGAAACACCAAAACAGGGTTATAAAACTTTGTTATTTTAAATACTTTACATTAAACAAATTAATTGTGCACCCTGAGTTGTGGGGTCATGATGAATTATTTACTACCTTTTTAACATATTCTACATGTTTCAAGTTTTCAATAAGATATATGATATGTGCTCAGCCATGGAAAGGAATGGGTTCTTGCCATCTGCAGTGACATGAATGGACCTGGAGGGTGTTGTGCTGAGTGGAGTGTCAGACAGAGAAAGACAGATGCAATGTGATTTCACTTATATGTAGAAACTAAAGAACAAAATAAACAAAACAGAAACAAACTCATAGATATAAAAAACATTTGATGGTTGCCAAATGGGAGGGGGGTTGGGTGAGGGGGGTAGGGAGAAGGAATTAAGAAGTACAAATTGGTTGTTACAAAGTAGTCATGGAGAGGTAGGGTATAGAACAAGGAATACAGTCAATAATATTGTAATAACTATGTGTGGTCAGATGGGTGCTAGATTTGTTGGGGTGATAGATGGAAGGGGATTAGGAAGCTAGGTAAAAAAAGGTAAAGGGATTAAGACGTACAAATTGGTAGTTACAAAACAGTCACAAAAATTTAAAGTAAAAACATAGGGAATATAATCAGTGATATGGTAATATCGATGAATAGTGCCAGGTGGGTACAAGTCAGGGGGGATCACTTCTTCAGTTATATAAGTGTCTAACCACTGTACCATACACCCAAAATTCATAAAATAATACTAAATATCAACTAATTGAAAAATTTAAATAATGGGGAAAAGGTGAAGGGGAATAAGAGGTCCAAATTTCAAAGTATAAAACAACTAAGTCATGGTGATGTAATGTACAGCATAGGGAATATAGTCGATAATATTGTGATAGCATGGTATGGTGCCAGATGGTTACTGGACTCATGGTGATCACTTCTGTAGGTATATAAATCTTGAATAACTATGGTATACTCCTGAAACTAATATAATATTGTATGTTATCTGTATTTTTAATAAAAGTCTTCTTAAAAAATACATGTATTACTTTTATAAAATATTTATGTATTTGCCATCTTGTCCATTAGTAAAAATAGAGATGGATAATTAAAAGTCAATATATATTGTGCCAGACTATCATCTTATTTCTGAACATTAAACAAATGAAAAAAACACAACACCACCAGCATTATCTGTAGTTTTGTGACAGAATAAAACATCCTGCTTTCCCTAAACTTTACACACAAACTCCGC
>NW_017732627.1:240425-253245 GCF_001890085.2 Hipposideros armiger | reverse complement strand
ATGCTCATCACAATAAACCCATGGCTCTCTGCTCAATTCTCAGCATATTCTGACATGACACTGACCACCGCTACCCTCACTATGACTCTGGAACATTTGAACTGACACTTTAGGTCTTCCTTTCTCTGAAGGGGTATCAAGAGAACTGGTACATTTCAGGCTGACATGGTGAAGGTGCTTAAACAGTTATGAGCCTTGTCACCAATGATCAGATTCTACCATCATGCCTGATAACCTGATCCATTTACTCACACAATGGAAGTAAAATTTTATTGTAACACAGATTCAGCTTTTAACACTGCCTAACCTAGCTACAAAGGGACCAAACCCCTGAGTGTACTTACTTCTCTGCATGAACACCTAATCTGGGAAAACAGTGTAGTCAATTGTTAATTAGAGCTGTGTGTGCCCTGAGAAATGTATTTTTCCCATTTGGTAGAAATCCAAAAGACTTAAACTGTGTGGTTGGATTCTAAACATATTGGGACCTCTCAATCCTTCGGTCCCAAGATATTGCACAATACTGGAAAGCTAGGCTTTGAGTTTTTGTAATTTCCCAACAATGTAAGAATTCCAAAGGTAATCAATTGCTAGGAATAAGGTAGGAAGGTTTACCTGCAGGCACAATGGTGGCCAACTTTGAGGGAAACAAATGACCTCTTGACTGCCTCAAATACTTCCCAGCTAACTCTCACCATGGCCCATGCTCCCTCCCATCTCCTGGGCCTGAGAGCCTCCAATTGGAATTACTTATTTCAATCAGGTCTCAAGAAGTTATAAAAAAATGACATAGCATAGATTTTTAGAAATGCCAGATATGATAGAGCACATCGAGGCCATTCGTTATGTTGTCAGGTGCAGAAGCTGGTGTGTGGAGAGACAGTGTGGCCACCGCAAGGTCCCCCAGATAAATAGAAGACGGTCCTTAAACCCTCACCTAAGGTTTCTAAGCAGAGTGTTCTGGATGTATGTACAAGGACCCAACAGAATTCTTGCCACAAAGGGGCTTCAGCCGACACGACTGTTTCCATTACACACACATCTATGTGCATGTTTATCAGTAGTGGTCCCTGGACCAGCAGGATCAGCATCACCTGGGAACTTGTTTGACCTGCACATTCTCAGGCTGCCCTCAGACCTACGAAATCAGAAATCCTGAGGGTGGGGCCCAGCAGTCCGGGTTTTAATAGCCTTCTAAATGAGTCTTACGCATACTAAATTCTGAGAGCCGTTGCTCCATATGAAGCTTTTCATACCCTTATTTATGTACATCAGGGTCCTTTTTTTCTATTTTCATCTGAAGCCTGACACAATAAAGCATTTATTTTCACTAACACTTGGTATAGAATAAATCAGTCTTTTTCACACATTAATACAAATATTTACTTGGGGATCTTGTTAAAAAGCAAATTAGGAATCAGCAGGTCTGGGATGGGACCTGCGATTCAGCTTATTACAATAAGCTCCAAGGTGATGTCAATGTCACACCAGTGGTAAACCACACTTTGAGAGCAAGGGGAGATGATTAGCTTCAACTGACATCAAAATTGGGGGCTAAATATCTTGGGCTGAGGAGGACTGAAAATGGCAATATCCCACCATTAGTGTCAGGACCTGACATCCTGGGGTTCCCTGGAAAGAGGCAAATATATCCAAAAACCCTAACACCTCAGCCGTTATTAGGTAGGTAGTCAGTCATTCGGGTGCAGTTGTGCTTGTAAAACGCGGCACAGGACTGAGGAGGGAGGTTTGGGATACAATAAAAGGAGCAGCCCCAGTGAGAAACACTCTGAGAACCCATAAGAGTGTCACAAGACAAACACAGTGCAGGCAAGCTGGGGGGAACTGGAAACAAGCTCGACTGACTTCACAGTTTTGAGAAGGGTCAGCTCAGGGCGGTGGTGATGGTGGGGGCAATGCCAGTTAACTCTACACAATGTAGTCCTAATCATATCCGATGGGATGCCTTCATCCTAGCTGTGTGGGCTTTTATCATAAAACCAGCCCCCATGTCATGATACACAGCAATTTTAGACCTGCCTTTATAATTTTTTTCTTTCTTCTTTCTTATTTATATTGGAAACTTGCATCAGAAAAATATTTTCCTCCAAGTTGCCATTAAAGAAGAGATCATAATGCCCAATGTAAAACAAACAAACAAACAAAAACAAAAGCCCTGTTAGACTGCACACAAGAGAACATATGACAGCCATGAATTATTCTGACTGATGTCCGAGTGATGGAATGGTATGCACTGTGGTGGAATACTCACCACCAGCATGACAACGGGGCAAGGGCAAGTTCCACTGCCTATGGGCTGTTGGCAATAAGGAACTTTTCTTTGATTTACAGGTCTGCATTCTATGATCAGTTTTCATACCCCTCTTTGCTTCTAACTTGAGCCACTGGCTTGTTCCGGGCAACTGCACAGTCCAAAGGTCAAATAGACATGGTGATTAAAATGCCACATTCATGGGGGACAATAGTAGGGCGGGTCCCTGACTCATATTCATGGTTCAAATGGAAGACCAGATACTCTGTGGTTCACTCAGAGAAGATTTGATGTTACACAGACCAAATTACCAGTGCTGCCCAGATGACCTTATATAATGGATCTTAATACAATGATATCCCAAGGCATATTAAAGAGCACAGCTCCCACCATCCAGTGAAATAAGACTTGCAGTGCCAGTTCTCTCTGATGTGAGTCAGGAAGAAAGAAGAAGAAAAAAAATCACCCGTCTTATCCTTCTAGTAACTGTGATAACAAATAATTCATTGACATGTCAAATTTCATTGAACTACACTGTGTTCCTATTACTAGAGAATAAAGAAATGAGATGGTCAAGACCAGAATATTCCCCTTCTTGGTGGTTGTATATTATAGTTAGCTGCTGACTTGAAATTTATTTCTAACAAGCCTTGAACGCTGAAGTATTCTCTCCAGTGATGGTTCAGCAGCTGACATTTATGTCTGCTCTCTCCCAGGCCAAAAGAACCTCTTTGCCTTTCCAAGTATCCTGCCAGGCTCCACCAGGGAATTCTGGATGGTGTGGAAGACTCAGGAAGTGAATTGAGGCTGCCAGAAATCTTCATCCAGGTTTATCGTCTCTGTAGACTCGAGTAGAAAGAAGCAGGCTGGCTGGCTGAGTGATGCAGATAAGCAGATGGCTTGGGCACAAGTTAAATGAACTGCATATTGGCTTCCAAATCCTCCTGCCTCTAAAGCCATCAAAACAACATGATATTGCTACAGATTTCATTATCAACTTGATGAACACTTCCCATGACTGGGGAGAAGGGACAATAAATTCAACACTCTGTTACCTTTTAAATCTGAAATGCCCTTTGACAACACATCAAATACTTAAAAGGATAAAATGTTAAAGACATATGAGTATTTAGGGGTTTCTTTTTTAAGATAATTCCAAATTTATATTTTCACGGTGATGGTGAGGAGTCCAAATAAAATTTAAAAACTGAAGAAAAATTATTCAAGGCAAACAGGCCCCAAACTTTATGTGAATGTTTTATGGTACATTTACTTGGCAGTGGGGCAGGGCAGGGGGGGGATTGCATTCAGTTGCATGAAGATTGCATTAGCTTAGAAAATGAAAGGAAAACATTATACATTTCTTCCATTGATAGCAAGTGCTTTTTCTTCCTAGAGAGTCCCATGATTTTATGTTATCATGTGTGGAATGAATCCACACATGAAGAATGAATTTAGGGTCATAATTTCTTATTACATAAACTTCAGTCATGTCTGCATCAGGTAGCAGGAAGTTATAACCATAGGTCTACATTAAGTTACATATAAGTTCAGAAAACAATGAGGATGAAAACTTTGTGTGGTGGTCTTGTATTGGTCCAGAAAAAAATACAAATATCTTTCTATTTGTTGGAATTAAAAAAATCACCTGATAAACAAAGTTGAAAAGAAAAAAGTTGTGTTTGCTTAGTCTTCCTGTATGTTGTTTCTCACTGTTGAAGCACACACAAATGACCAGATACTATAACCAATAGGAAAGGGCTGAGCTCTTGAATACATACAGTTATGTTGAGAATGCACACATTGAGGTTATGTAGGCCCTGATGATTCACTGTTTTTAGTGTTAGAAAAATTATTTATGCCATTATAAAAGTTTTACTATTATCTTTGAGAATCTGTGAAGGCTAGAGCAGAGTGCTTTTTAAAGAAAAATAAAAACACAGCAATTGTAAGTAAAGTATTTTGAGGATTAGAGAACCCATATAGCAAGTACAAGTCAGCATGACTTTATGTAGTACATTGCGCCAAATGGGTTCTTTTTACAAACCTAATTCATAGATGAAAGCAATCATCTTGATTCCCTTGATTCTTGTACAAAATTGTGGTAAGCATTTGTTACATGCAAATACTTTTCTGAGTGCTGGAGAAACAAATGTATAGTAAACATCCAATACTTTGCCTATGCAGTAAACATTTTCTCTTCTCTGGGTAATGGCACTTCCTGTTTCTATGGGAACTGTTTACTTCTTCTAATAATCTAGAAAGGTGGGGTCCATCACTGTTCTCCCCCCTCATATACACAGAGGCAGTCACTTGACCCAAAATAGCCCAACCAGAGCACCCACGTCTCCTGGAGTCATTAATTGCTCTGGAGATGAGCACATGTCTCAGGAAGAGCCAATCAGAGTCTTGATGTTAAAAGAAGACAACTTGTGCAGCTGGTTGCCATGGCCACCACCACATGGAAGTGTTTGAGAGAACAAAGCCATTAATCAGAGGTAAGAAGACAGAGAATGTTGATGACATTCAAGTCTAAGTGAAGTCCTTGAAATCCCTAGAAAAGCCAAACATCCTGTAACTTTTTATTCAGCCCTGTGAGCTACCTCCAAGTTTTTCAAACTATTTCTTCTTGCGTTACATATATTGGGTTGTCGGAAGTCATGATGTATTTTTTCTGTTTTTTTCGTTGCAAAACTGCATCATGACTTTTCCGACAACCCAATAGTTTGAGTTGAGTTTCTGTCTCTTAAAAAAAGAAAAGTTCTGGGCCGGCTGAGTGGCGCGATGGTTAAGAACTCGCTTGGGATGCCAGAGGGCCCCGGTTCGGATCCCACATATGAGGGCCAGTGACACTGCCCTCCACAGCTAAGATGCTGAACAACAGCTCAACCTGGAGCTGGGCTGCCATGAGTCGCCAGCGACGGCATAGGCTGCAGCCCCTGTGGCAGTGGGTTGTCATGGGCTACCGTGAGCGGCCAGCAGCCAGCGTGAGCGGCCAGCAGCCGCAGTGAGCGGCCGTCCAGAAGCCGGCGACTGATCTGCCTCGCCAGAGAAGAGCGCAATGATGGTGCCAACTTGGGCCAGTGAAGCAACATCCTCCACAACTAGATTGAAGAACAAAACGACAGCAACTTGTCTGTTCCCCTTCCCCCAATTCCCCAGCACTGTTCCTATTCCCCTAATTCCCCAATAAAAATCTTTAAAAAAAAAAAAAAAGAAAAGTTCTGGCTACTTAAACTGAGAGGCCAAACAGACTCAGTCTGTCTTCTGACATCATAGTCTAGGGACAAAGAACATCAATCAAATGAGAAGTAAATCTGTGGTTTCAAGCTGTGGAAGTACTGGGTGGGATGGGAAGTGAACAGACTTTAACCCTTCACAGAGTATGGTCATCAGAAAGTTTGAAAACAGACCTTAAATCAGTGGCTGAGCAATTTGCAAACCCTTATAGCTTTGTAATCTGAGCTGGAGTATTTCAGAAACCTTTCAGAGAGGACTGGTCTTCATCTGTTCCACTCAGGAACCCGATGGCAATGTTCTAGTCATGTGCTCACCGGGTCTGGTAGCAAAGGGAGATTGGCCTGTTACTCTGCCTAACAACCCTCTGTAAATTCTGCAAGGAAAGTGTTAGAAGCAAACTGCCCTTAATAGCTGAAGGAGAAATGATTGGCAATTAAAGTAGAGAATTAAACATTTATTCCACCTTTCCTGGAAGAAATATATGTTTGGGCAACCAAATAGTCTGTTAAACAAGAGGAAAGTTATTCTTTACTGAAGAATTAAATCTACTGATGTGAAAGGAAAAACAGAACTAGAAAATTACCATTTTGCAATCCCATGCAACAGGCACCGATGGGTAAAGGCATTTGATAAAAGGATGAGAGCATTTCAATGGAGAGATCAGCTGTTACCACCTGAGCCAATGATCAATCTCAGCATCCTCGTAAGTAACAAAACCAGACACTGTGTAAATCAGAATGGGATGCAACATGAAGCACATAGCCCTATGAAGTGTTCTTGCCAAAACAGGTGAACCAGAATTGAATCAAGCCTGAGACATCTCTCATTTACTGGAAAGAAAGGAATAGAAGAGCAAACTAAACAGCATCACAAAAAAGCAAACAGACAAATCCAAAGGGAAAACATTCTAAAGAATTAACTAGGTTTCTGCAACAAGTCACCTGCAGATGGTAAAAAGGAGGGAGGAAGATGACGACTCTGGATTAAAAGAGATTTAAGAAAAGGAACAACCAAATTAATATATGGCTTTTGTTTGGGTTCTTATTCAACCAATCCAACTGTTGAAATGATCTTTAGTGACAACAGGAGAAGTCTGATTGTGGAATAAATATATAATACCAAGGAAATATGATAGGTATGATAATGAGATGATAGTTATTGTGTGGTCCATCTTTTTAGAGAAGGATACTGATATATATATATATGTAAAACAATAATGTGTGAGGTTTGCTTTTAAATAATACTTCAGCAAATGAATACAATGAATAAGTACATATTGAAAATGGGGCAAAATCTTGATAAATGATGAAACTGAGTGACAGGCAAGTGAAGATGCATTGTTCTATTCTTTACATTTCATGTACATTTGAAAATTTCCAAAGGATTTTTAAAAGTTTACCTCTTTGCAAAGAAAAGCTTCTCTTTTCAAGGAGCATGCTATTGAGAATCACTGTGAGACAAAACAGATATTGCTATTAAGAAACTTAAAAGTCATGAGAAAAGCAGAGAAGCCAACTTTCAAAAATATCTCACTCAATAACAAAATATGTTTAAGAGCAGAACATTACAAGATACTGCACTGGATGATAGTTATTAGTTTTCAAAATTTTACCCAGGAAAAAAACTCTTTAGTAACAAATAATTTTTTAAGTAGTATTTAGTACAGTCAGAGATAACACATTTCCTGACTTTTAAAATTACATTTAAAAAAAAGAAAATTTTTTAACTTTGTAAATTGGTCTCTATGTATAATTTATTCACCAATTCTTTAGATCAACCAATCCAGGTTTAGATATTTGTTTATAAATGATACAATATATTTTAAATATCAAAGACTGAGTTTAACAGAAATTATCAATTCACAATATTTACCACTTCGAACCTGTTTTATTATTAGTTTCAGGTGTACAAAATATAATGATTAGACATTTACACACCTCACAAAGTGATACCCTAACAAGTCTATTACCCATCTGACATTCTACATAGTTATTACAATATACCATTAGAATCTTAGAAAACAAAATAAAATAGAAAATACCTACTATATGTTAAAAAAGGAATGGATAGCAGCAAAATTATCAGTTGAGACAAATACAGAATCATTTAATGAAGACAGAAACCACAATCTTCCCATACAGAACACATCAGGTTTGAAATAAAAGATGTGAGGATTATGACAGAACCTAAAATAAACACTATGTCAACAATGTTGTAGTCACAAAAAGCAAATCCAGAAGCAGAGTCTGCCTACCAGTTTTCCTTGAAATGTAATTTGAAAATCATAAAGAGATATTTATTTAACCAAAAAGAAAAATTTTGTCTACAGTGTGATGTAACACTGAAAGTTACAATCAAAATATAACTCTGCTCTCTTCTTCAAAGAAAAGGTGGATTTCTTCTCCATAACATAAGGACTACCTGCTTATAGATCAGAGTGGGATTGGAAACCCTCTGGATTGCCCCTGCTCCTGCCTTCTGTGGCCTCTTATTTGGATCATCTGCTATCACACAATTGTTCAACTCTCAACAAAATCAAAAGGCTTCTCAAAAGCCTCTCCTCTTTAAGGTAGAAGATAAATATTCAAAAAGGTTTCAAGCAATATTTTCATTAGATGACACCAAAACTGACTAAAAATAAATTTGGCCAGAATCCTACCACTATTAAAAAAAGAAAGAAAGAAAGAATCTTGAAGACAGACATTGAAGAAAATGTACATGATTCTGCCATTTGGCCCTGAAATGTTCTCTTTTTACAAGAGGTGGGTGTCTAGTTTGGCACTAAACTGCTGACATAATGAAAATAAGAAATCATCCCACAAGCCTAAAGTGTGACGATGTGTGTTCCAGGGATTATTTCTTTTCAGACAAAAAACAAAGTCTGCTTTAAAACAAAACAAAACAAAACAACACATTGTTTTAATTATTTACTAAAGCTAAGCATTAGAATAAAAATTTCTGATGTTTTTTTTTTTTGTCTGCTGTTACTATTAGAAAGGGGCTAGCTATCTACAGGAGAGTTTCCCAAAAAAATGATTTCATTGAGGACAGAGTTTATTCACATACTTTAATATTTCCTGTAATCTCCAGGAATGAGTAGAATTGGAAAATCTTCCATACCTTCTCTCCTTCTCTCATTTGTTCCATCCCATGAGAGAAAGGGACACTAGTGTTTGAGGCTGTAGCTGATGTGATCCCTATTAGATCTTGGTAACTAGGGGGCAGGGCAACCGCTCCAGGCTACTGTAGCTGCTCTCTGCTCAATTTGCAGTGAAGCATCTCCCAAGAGCTGGTTGTAGTTGTGATCTCCTTCTTCTCCTTCTTCCTCATTTTCTCTTCAATCCCTTCCCATTTTGCTTCCACCTTCTACCATGCCCTTGAGAATTCACAAGATCACCAGTTGCTTCCATGTTGCAAAACCTGATCATTTCTGTCCTTCATTCACTCAACTCTCAACGATCTCTGACTGCTTCTCATACCTTCTTCAGTGAATCATCTCCTCAGAGCGTCTATGAGGCCACACACCCCTGGCCCTTGTCCTACCTCATTGGCCACACCTACTTAAGCTCCTGATCTGGTTCCTTCTCCCTTGCTCCACCTCTAAATACTAAAGTATTCTTTAGGGAGTGAGGCATGGAGAAAGTAAAGTACAATATCAGGGTTTTCTAAGTAATTATTTTCTTCCTGTTCCATCAGCATGTTTCCTTTTTTTTTGGCCTTCCTCTTTCTACTACCATTGTTCTAACTGCAAGACCCAAAGAAGTTTTAGAATTTCTTTCACCATTTCATTGACTTTTAGACCACTAAGATCACCTATGGTTTGCAGATTTTAGAAAACCACATAGGTGATGTCACCACATATCAACTTCTTGGGTTGTGAGAGAAAAAAACAACTGTCTTAAATGATTATTAACCCAAAGATAATGAAGGGAAAAAATTATCTGTGGGAATATTATTTCTAGGAATTTTCTTTGCTCAGAAACTCAGAGAAGAATGGGTCCATTTACAAATCTAGAAAAAATGGATAAATTCCTAGAAACATACAACCTACCAAGAATGAATTATGAAGAAATTGGAAATCTGAACAGAATAATGCTGAGTAAGGAGACCAAATTAGTAATCCAAAACCTTCAACAAGAAAGCCCAGGACCAGATGGTTTCACTAGCAAATTCTACCAAACATTGAAAGAAGCATTAATTCCAATTTTTCTCAAACTCTTCCAAAAAATTAAAGAGGAAGAAATACTCCCTAGCTAATTTTAGGAGGCCATCACAAAAGCCAGTAAAGAATACTACAAATAATAAAAATAAAAATAAATCACAGGCCAATATTACTGATGAAAAGAGAAGTAAAAATCTTCAACAAAATATTAGAAAACCCAGTAAAAGAATCATACACCATGATCAAGTGGGATTTATCCCTTGGATGCAAGGATGATTCAACATACACAAGTCAATAATTGTGATACACCATATTAACAAAATGAAAGATAACAATTGTATAATTATCTCAATAGATGCAAAGCCAGCATTTGACAAAATCTGACATTATTTCATAATAAAACTCTCAACAAATTGGATATAGAAGGGACATGTCTCAACATACTAAAAGCCATATATGACAAGCCCACAGCTAACATCATACTCAGTGGTAAAAAGCTGAAAGCTTTTCCTCTAAGATCAGGAAACAGACCAGGTGCCCACTCTTGCCACATCTTTTCAACATAGTACTGAAAATTCTATCCAAAGCAATTAGGCAAGAAAAAATATTAGCCATCCAAATCAGAAAGGAAGAAGTAAAATTGCCTATTTCCAGATGACATGAATATATATATATATATATATATATATATATATATATATATATATATGTATATATATATATATATCCCCAAATTCTTCACCAAAATAAGTGTTAGAATGGATAAATGAATTCAGTAAAGTTGCAAGATACAGTATCAACATGCAAAGCTCAGTTGCATTTCTATACACTAACAATAAATTATCTGAAAAAGAAATTAAGAAAACCATTAAAAAAGAACTTAGGAATACAATTAACCAAGGAGGTGAAAGATCTGCACAGTTAAACCTATAAGATATTGGTGAAAGAAACTCAAGATAACACAAATAAATGGAAAAACATTCTGTGTTCATGAATTGCAATCATTAATATTGTGAAAATATCCATACTACCCAAAGTGATCTACAGAGTCAATGTAATCTCTATCAAAATTCCAATGGCATTTTTCACAGAAATAGAAAAAAACATCCTAAAATGCTTATGGAACTATAAAAGACCCTGAATAGCTTAAGAAATCTTGAGCAAGAAGAACAAAGCTAGAGATATCACACTTCCTGATTTTAAACTATAAAAAAGTAATAGTAATCAAAACAGTGTGATATTGGCATAAAAGCAGACACATGGATCAGTGGAACAGAGGAGAGAGCCCAGAAATAAACCCATACATATATGGTCAATTAACTTACATCAAAGGTGTCAAGAATACAAAGTGAGGAAAGTGTAGTCTCTTTAATAAATGCTGCTCGAAAAACTGGACAGCCACATGCAAAAGAATAAAATCAGACTCCTATCTCATATGATACACAAAAAATCAACTCAAAATGCTTTGAAGAATAAAACATTAAAACCTGAAACTATAAAGCTCCTTTACATTGGTCTTGGCAATGATTTTTTTGGATTTGGCACCAAAAGCAAAGGCAATAAAAGCAAAAATAAACAAGTAGGACTACATCGAACTAAAAAGTTTCTGCACAGCAAAGCAAACCATCAACAAAATGAAAAAGCAACCTATTGAATGGGAGTAAATATTTGCAAACCCCATATTTGATAAGGGGTTAATATCCAAAATATATAAGGAACTCATATAACTTATTCATAAATATTCATAACAATTTGTAATAGAAAAATAAAACAACAGTAAACAATGCCTATGTTAAGCAACGAGTGAATGGATACGCAAACTTCGCTATATCTATACAATGAAAAGTTTTTTAGCAATAGAAAAGAACTACTGTTACACACGACACCATGGATGAAACTCAAAATAATCATGCTGGGTATGGGTAGAAGCAGCCAGAGGAAAGAATTCCTACAGTATGATTTCCTTTTCAATATACTCTAGAATATGCAAGCTAATCTAAAGAGACAGAAAGCAGATCAGGGATAGGTACTGGGATCGAAAGGGTACGTGGCAACTTTGCAGGGATGTGGTATTTTTATTATCTTAATTACAGTGATAGCTTCATGGGTGTAACACATATGCCAAAATTTATCACATTGCATACTTTAAATACAAGCAGTTTAGTGTATATAAATATTGGGTCGTCGGAAAAGTCATGACGTATTTTTTGTTTTCTATGCAAAAATGCGTCATGACTTTCCCGACAACCCAATAATACATAATAAAGCCCCATAAAAAATTATGGAGTTAGGCTTCAAAGGAAAGAAGTTGACGATGATGTAGCAAAGGGATTTCAGGTAAGGTAACTTTAGTGTCTTACCCTGTATTGAATGGTAGATTTGAGGAAAACACATCCTGGTACTCTGAGTCATATAGTATAAATGGGCAGACTTGTTTGAACAAGGGATCATCTTTACAAACCCAGTACTCAACAGGAAGCTGAATTAGTGGACACAAGGTGCCCCAGACAACAAATGCCACTCTTTGTAGAGATGGGGAATAAACTCCTTCGTTACACCTTTCCAGTGGCTGGTTTAAATAGTCATTAGGCCCCCTCTGGATGACAAAAGCAGCCTTAACACATCCTTCAGTTTGACTAAATGTCAGTCTGCCTGGATTCAGATCCCTCAGCCACACATTCACTGAGTTACCTTGGACATAAATTACAGTTACTATCTGTGCCTTAGCTTTCTCATCTGTGACATAGAGATAATGATAATAATAGTACTCATGCCCTTGAGGCGTGAGGATCAGGCAGATTAATACACATAAGGTGCTAGGACTATTTATTACTATCATTATTATTCCTACTTTAAAGATGAGAAACTAAACCTCAAAGAGGTTAAATAACTCATATGCATATCTAAGAACTCAGGGCAAAATTCAGGCCCCTCCCTGCTAGTTCAGCGCTCTTCCCATGCAACGCAATGATTTCCTGAAGACAAAATATATTTGCAATCTGCAGGAGTTCACACTGCAGATCAAATAAGAGCAGGCAAAACTACGACCCACTTAACAAGTTGGCAAATCAAAACCTGGCAAATTTCTTCTTGCTCCTTTCTGCACCTGGAGGATGCTTACTTAACCTTGAGGCATGTGGTGAGAA
>NW_017732627.1:231263-240310 GCF_001890085.2 Hipposideros armiger | reverse complement strand
TAATGATGTACTTTTAATGAGGTTATGCATATTCATCCCTTCTGTGTTACATGTACTCTGGGGGTATATAATGGGGAGGAAAAATAAACTCGGGGCTGGTTGCTAAGAATGCTTCCAGTCCTCTCGGACCCTCAAAAAAAAAAAAAAACCTGGCAAATTTCATCTCTGTGCTTATGTGGGAAGATCTTGCATCCAGTTGACAGAAACCTTGCCTAAGAATAATGGGAAACCCTAACTAGATTGAAAGTCAGAGGGGGGAAAAAACAAAAAGAGTGGTGATTATAGGCTACTGAAGTGAGCAGTGTGTGAGGCAAAGCTGGAGCTTGACAGCTATTAAAAAGGGAGAGAGAGGTCACTAGTTAATTTAAGTGTATTGTCTTTCCTGGAAAGCAGAAGAGGCTTCCTTTCCATTTAGTTCTTGTTTCCGGTGATAAAACACCCGCCATGCTGAGCCTTCCCAGAACGCTATGTCACCAGAGTCCACGACGTGACCTGATCAATTCATCACTGGAAAAACAAACTAAACCCCACCTCCTTTTACCCCTCAAATTTATTATGTCTCCAGACGTTTCAGAACTCAAAATTGAAATAACCCAAGCTTCTGACTTGAATTTTAACTTCCTATGTGTCTATCAGCCTTTCCAAAGCTGACTGGCTGCTTGTTCTAATGCTCTTCCAGGTGCAAGAAGGGACTGCAGATGCATAAAACATGGAACTTGATCCTCCTACTGTGTTTCCTTTAGAGGCCTGATGTTACCCCATTTGGCTTTCATGGGTCAAGTTCTACACAGAAAATGCAGGGGTCCTGAAATACACGGCTTTGACAGAACACCTCCTAGCTTCCGTCCTCCCCACACGAAAACCAAACATCACGTTCTTTCTTCTCGCCTCGGGTGACCAGTGTGTGCTCCCCCTGCACAGTAAGTCTCCCACTGAGCATTCAAGAACCCCTCTCTCCCTCTGTTCCCTATCTGTGCCCTCCATCTTCCACTCTTCTGTTCCTCCCAGAGAAAAGGGGTCATCACCATTTACCAAAGTTTCCTTATACCCACCTCCCATTACACATTCTTACAATTATGTTAAAGGACTCCCTCCCATACATTCCAGGCCAGTAGACAATACTTATGAGAATTCTTTTGTGAAATATTTCTGGAATCCAGCATGTAATCCATTGGCTAAGAGTTCGTGTCTAATGATTAAGGACAACAATTCACAGGAAATATTCAAGCTTTTCCGAATGTTCAATTTGAAAACACAATCATCAATGTTTTTTTTCCCCTGACAAATGTTAGGGCAGTTTGAGAATTCATGCAATGGTAAGCTCAGGACATCTGCTTTTCAGTTTTATTAGCCACGTCCAATTAGCCAATACTATTGGGTTGTTGGAAAAGTCATGACGCATTTTTTCTGGTTTTTTGTTGCAAAAAGGTGTCATGGCTTTTCTGATAATCCAATATAAAACCCATATCGAAAAAAAATTGGGGGTCAGAAATGAGGTGCACAAGAAAGAGATGGGGGAAAGAAAACACATAAGGTATGGTTCCCATGAAAAGAAGAATCAACCCCTTTTGACAAAGAGAAGGACGTCAAGATCACAATTTACTGAATAACAATGCTTCAGTCTTTCTTTTTTAATTACTTTCACAAATACCTCATTTTCTTCATAAAGCAGGTAGAACAGCACTGTTAACTCATTTGTCAGAAAAAAACAGCACCAGAGAGGATCATTAACTTGCCAAAGTTCACACAGAAGCAGGAAATAACCTAAGTGAAAAAAACTCTCTTCAATTAAATTTTCTTTAGATACTAAAGTCCAACAAATTGGAATTCTGCTGATCTTGGACTTGAATTTCATTTGAACAAGAGCTTCAAGCCTGTGCTCTTTCCAAGAGACCCTCGTATTGAGTCCACGTCTCTGAGGCTCAGCCTCCAGAGTCCTTTCTCAGAGAGGAGACAGGTGCTGGGTGGGATGATCATCATTCAGAATTCTGAAAGCTTCTGCTCCTTTGAATTGTACAATTGATGCATTCAAAAGCATGTTAACATGCCAGGAGTAGGTGAGGTCTCTCTTACCCCTTCCTTTAGTAGTTAGAAAAAAATGTTTCACCTTCTCATCAAATAAACTAAAGCAGAAGCTTTTCCCTCCCTGCAAGTTATTTTTGTTGTTGTTGTTGTTAATTAGGAAAATAACTTATTATATAAGATATTTATATCAAGTTTGGAGGCTTTATCACCTACCCTGATGAAACCAAGACTTTATGGGAATATTGCAAATCCACTCATGATGCTAACTAGTGATGAAAACAATCACCTTAAAGAAATCCAAGTAAGGAAATAGGAGTTTTAAATCAATGCATTTATTTATTCCTGTTACCTTCCACAAATAATGATGTAAACAATATTACAAAAATGCATATAATAAGATAAAATAAGAGTTGGAAGATGCAATCAAGAGCTGAAACTACTGGGTTGTTTAAAATAGAAATTGACATTTGCCATGCCAGGGGCTGGACCAATGCTCTTTTAAAAAAAAAAAAACAACAACAACAACAACAAAAAAACATACTACAATAGGGTAGGGGTTAAAGCCTGCTTTAAAAAAAATTCCCTGGCCATTTTTTTCTTAAATCATAAATAAAAGAGAATTGAAAAGTGAAATAAAAACAAGGTTTCTCCTGTTTGCCTCTTTTTTGTTTCTGCTTCTAAACCTAAATAATTTTCTTTCCATTAACTTTCTGCTTATTTACTTTCCTAAATAATGTGTCGTCTTTTAATATTTATGAAAAATTGTTGTTGCCTTTTCTGTTGGGGCTCTTCCTTGCAGAAGCAAAGTGTGGCAAATGAAAAAGCACTGGACTAGAACGCAGATTTGTGTTTAGGCCCAGAATACGTATGTCCTTAAACTCATATTTGATATGGGAGAAGTCACTTTACCTGCCCTCAGTTTTAATTTCCATTTGTTACCATGGGGGATCACTTTGTAAGTTCTATAAATTTCTAACCGCTATGATGTACACCTGAAACTAACATAATACTGAATACCAATCTGCAATTGAAAAACAAATTTTTTTTAATTTAATAAATTCCCTCATTTGTAAAACAAAGAGAAAAAAACAGATGAATTGTCAGATCCTTTCCAGAACCAGCATTGTGTGTTTACTAAAGTAACTTTCTGCCACAGTTCTTTTCTAGAAAGCCACAGCAGGTGTTTGCTAAGTGTAGTCATGAAAAGGTTTCCCAAAATCCTGGGATTTGCAACAACTTTCCTGAGGACCACTATACAAGTTAGGCTACTATTTGCATATACAACCATCACACTACCGGGTCAACTGCTCTCTGGTAAATAAGTAGCCTCAATATTATTATCACATTACTGAAAGGAGACACCTCTTCATTTCTCTCATCTCTATTTCTTCTTTTTCACCTTTTTTGATCCTGATTCCAGACAAATCAGGGCTAAAAAGGAAACACACACCATGCAAATAGGTAACTGGGGGTGTGGGAATAGACAAAAAGATAGAAACAGTCACCCAAGATCTTTACAAGGCAACTAACTGTTACTCTTATACGTTCTACAAGGATGTCACATACCATCTGCAGTGCTAACAGTTTTCCAGATTTCCAACACCTTCTGATTATGCCCTATGTGGAACACCTATATGGATTAACAACAGATATCAGCATTTATTTCTACAAATCACCCAATCAAGGTTTTTATATGCCAAATTTTCATACTTTTTATGCTGTTAAGGTCCATTTCTGATCCCTGAAGAAAGTTTTCACACCCATAATTCCTTCCAGCAAGAAACCAAAATTCTCTAATGACCCTATTTCTCTACAAAGTAAACAATCCAAACATAATTGCTTTGAACCACTGTCTATTGCATAGTTTTACAGATTTTTGTAAGATAGCCCACATGTGACATGTGTAATAGTGTGTTGTGTCATGGGATCAAGTCCTAAATAAGATGTCTTCTTATGTCTTTCGAGGGCTTCTCTCTGTGCTGGTTCAATGTACAGGTGAACCCAGTTCCTCATGAACCAGTAACTTCCTAACACCATGAACACAGTTAAAATGAAGGAAATTTGAGACTTCTTGATTTAAAAGACAGATAATAACAGGAACCTGTTTTTCCTTCCTTCATCCATTTATTAAAACATTCACAGAAGCTTGAGAGATGCAAAGGAGAGCAGCACAGGTAATATTAAACAGATACTTGCAATACACCCAGAGGAATTTTGACTAAGAAAAGGGAGAAAATGTATCTGAGTGAGAAGAGCCAGAAAAAGACGATATGGGAAATTGCCACCTAACAGCATGCAGACCCTTCTTTTAGAGATGCACCATTTCTCTGATCTAAACTAAGGAGTAACCTAACGACCGTTCAAATCGAGTTGAGTCAAAGACATTTCTCATCTCTTCTGTCCTCCTCAGAGCCTCTTTCACTGCACCTACTTGATGAGTATAACTCCTAGAAATGGGACATATTTGGTTGTGGAAGCGAGCAGGCAGAACACCACATCTTGAGTAAAAATATGGTAATAAGAAGGGGTAGGAGTGAGAGACCTATGGAAGCATTGCTTTCTCAGAGGCTGGTCCTGACAAGGAGAAAATGATAAACTGCGCTCTCTCGTGGACAGCCGCACAGCAATGGATAAGTTGGAAGCAAAAGGAAGCGAAAACACCTTCTCAGTCTAGCAAAATCGCACCTGGAAAATTACCAGGAATTTCGTGTGGAGGTGAAGACATCTGCCTGTCCTTCAGGATAACATCTTAGGGGGACTGTGTTAATTCACAGATGAAAAGGCGTAAAACTACCCATGCGGTCTGTTGACAAAACTATTAGGTTGGTGCAAATATAACTGCAGTTTTTGCAGTGATTTTTCCACCTTTAAAACCGCAATTAGTTTTGCACCAACCTAATACCTCTGTACGTAGGCCTGTTTCCAGAAACAATCAACATGTAGAGACCTACAATGTAAATGAAGACACCACACTCAATAAAGAGAAGAAAAGAAGAAAAACTTTGCTCAAAAACTCACGCTAGAGAAGATGATAAAAAATTTCAGGAAAACTTGCATTACGGAAAAGCTAGCTAGAACCAAGATAGAGCTAGTAATGAAAAGGAAATTGGAGAGAATTAGAAAAGACTATAAAATTTAAATGCACCATTAGAATTAAGATCAGCCAGGGAAGTAATCAAAAGGATATTTTACATTGCTGAAAATACAACCGGTTATATGGAAAACAAACTTCCAACCCTTCAAAATGCAGACAAAATGGCAACTGAAACAGAAAAATAAAAGATAAATGAAGAGAGCTAAGAGTCAGCCTAGAGATTACTGGTACATTTTTAAATATGTAGCTGCCAAGCATTACATGCTTCATATTCCATTTGTTAATAATCTTATTTTGACCTCTCTTGTTTAATGTTAGTTTTGAGTTCCTCAGATAGGTCTATTTTCTACTAATGTTGGTGAAATTCCAGCACTTACTCTTTACAACCATATGTTCTTCTAACTACTATTGAACAAGGTATCTGCGTAATATTTTTGGCCGGGGGGCGGGTGGGGGGGTAGGGATGGTGAGGAGGACTGGAAGTGGGGGAAGGGTGCAGTATGTTCCTTTTGATTCTCTTCTGTCCAGACTTCCCTATCTCGTTTCTTTTTCCTGTCACCATTTCAAAGGATGGCTCTCCATTGCTTTGACACTCTTCTCTGCCTGGGGTGTTACTCTTGATGACTTTTTACTCATGTCCCACACTTCCTTTCAAGCCCCTTCCCTGTAGTCAGTGCTCTGGCCCACCACTACACTTTTTCTGTATTTCCTTTTAATCTGTTTCTTTCTGTCAGTGGTTTCTGTTATATTTACTCGCGCCCCCCCCTTCCGCCCCCCCCACACACACACACACACTGCAATATTCCCATTTTATCTCTTCTGTGCAGCTTCTTGCTGAGCTGCCCATGTAGTTCCCAAAGGCTTGCGGTGGGGAATGTGGGAGGCAGCATGCTGGGATTTTGTGTCTATGTTTCCACTACTGGTAATTCGGGATTTGAAGTGTCTGACTTCTGCTTATGCTGAGGGAATGGAGTTTATACAGTTTTGTTGTTCTCATTGTTCTTTATTATTTGTAAGAAGTTAGAAGAGTAAAATTTACATCCACCCCTGGCTCAGCTATCTTTATATTTTTTGAGACTGACAACAAAAATGAGGAACTAATATGATGATGAACATCACCGTCCAAAACAACTGACTACAGAACCCAGACTTTGGATAGAAAAATAAGTGTAAAGAAGAGCTCTTTCAGGGAGCTGAAACTGTGGAATTTTCTACTCTTCATATTTTAGCAACTTTTCCTTGACTTTCAGGACACAGAAAGTGGGCAGAGGGATGGAGCAGTAATGGATACAATGGCAAGCATGAGGAAATGTTAGTCTTGAAGGATAACATTTAGAAATAAAATGATCACGTATTTAAATGTGCTGCCTACCTATGGCACTGTATCAGCACAATATGGATAATAACAGATGTTGACAGGGGTGTTTAGGACCTTCAGAATAATCTTTAGTTTCCACTGCAGACAGAAATATTAAAATTGCCAACATACTTCACAAACAGGTACCAACTGCCACATTCAAGATGGATGGCATATTTTACTTTCATGGCAAATTATGCCATTATATCACGTTATGTTGCAATAGAAATCTCCTGAACCTCCTCCTCAGTGTGAAAAATTGAACATCTGCTCATATCAGACACTGTTTAATGATGTGTGCCAAACTTAATGTAACTGCCACCTGACAATTCATCACTTATGCTTAGAGGACCATCTCATACCACCAGCATTCCTTAATGTTCCAACACTGTTTTCATCAACTGAGCACTGTAAAAAATTAATTCACTCATTAAATGTTATCATATGTTCTCCATTCTGTGATATATATGAAAAAAGAGAATTAGGAATACTTCATTTCCATTTTTTGTATGACTCAAGATAACAGGGTAGCTTTTTCTTATTATTATTACCACAGCTTTAATCTTTGCTTTTTCCCTTTATGGATCAAATATTACTAACAACAACAACACAAAAAATACACCAGGACAGGGCTTCCTTCTCCTGAGTGTTTCATGATTTATCTTGATTTAGCTACTTCCTTTGGAATATAAGTGTTTTGGAGTAGATAAGAAAAGACAACTTCATGGTCAAATCTGTAAGAACTTCAAGAGTTTTACGAAAAGGGCTAACTAAGAAAAAATAGGTCTTTGTTTTTTTCTCAAATTTCTAGCAGAACTACAGAAAAACAAGGCATTATTTACTTTTGCTTTCCTGACACTAATTCTTGTAATGTCTTAATGAATACTAGTCTTCCTTCATATTTTTTGATACATAGACACAAAGATCATCTTTTGGAGGGTTATTTTGGGTTTTTTTACTGCATTTTTACTTTCATGTTTATTGCTCTATTCGGATAAATTGCTTTTTGAGTCAACATTAGTATTTTTTCAGTTTTTAGAAATCATCTACTTCTAGGGTCTCAAGTTTATTAATAAAATGTTATACTTGTTCATTTAAATTTTCTAAAATTTTTAATTCTTGACAAGGTTTTGTTCTTTTGTTGTGTCTCTAATAAAATTTCTGTCCAGAAATTTTCTACATTCTGGTAAAAACAAAAAAATTTAACTGATAGTTTATACTTCATCTTTACTAACTTCTGCTTTTATCTTTATATATTTCTTTTTAAAAAATATTATTCCTTTTGTTTTTTAGATTTTTTCAAGTTTTTCTAGTTTTCCAATAAATGTATTTAAAAGTATAAATTTCTGTCAGAATTATTTCATTCTAGTTCACTGATAACTTCTCACTTTGTTTTGATTTTTCTATCCCAGTTTTTCTATGACTATAACATGTGTATCTGAGAAGGCTGTACACTATAGATTACAAATTTGTATATATAATGATTTGGTCAAATTTGTTGATTATATCACTCTATTCTAATTCACTATATCTACTTAATCTCTTCATTTCTGAGTCAAGTTTTTGGCGTGTATTTTTTAAGTCTTCCACCTTGATTATAAATTTGCCCATTTCTCCTTATGACTTTTTAATATTTTGTTTTATATATCATAAATCTATGTTACTAGGTTTTAAAGATTTGTCATTCATATTTTTTAAATTGAATTATCTCATTAATTCTCTATTATCTATTAATAGAGAATTATTATTAATTCTCTATTAATATCTCATAATTTAAGGTATTTCTTCTTACCTTAAATTCCATTTTTGCTTGTTATTTTTCTTTACCTATTTTCTATTGAAAGGCAAATGTTAGACTATCTCTTTTCATGACTTAATTACTAAATTTCTAGTTTTATAAGTTTCCTAAGCTACCCTGGAGCTTGATTTTTTAACCCAATCCCAGAATTTCTATCCAGAATTAGAGAATTTAACCTGTTCACATTCGTCAAGATTACTGGTATATTTGGAATTATATTAGCCACCTTATTTATCTATTTACTATATTTTCTTGTTTCTTTTCCTCCCTTATATTTAGAGTTATCAAGTTTTCCATTCTAATGGTATGGAATTCAAACATCTTGTTTGTATACAAATATTTATACTTATTTTACTACCACATAGAGTTAGTTAATATCACATCTCATTGAACAAGGAATGTGTGTTAGCTCATACCGCTTTCATTCTCTTCTAATGCCACATTAAGGTATTGTAGATTTTTTTCTAATGATGAACAGATAGTCAGACATAACCGCAATATTGTTATCTTTGATTCTTCTTCACCCTGATTTCTTATCATTCATGTCTTTTTTTAAAGTATATTTTTCATTATGCTGGAATACATGCTGGTTCTTCTCTCACTGGGGTTTGTAGTGAGTGGGATTGATCTCTTTTTTAATATAGCTGAAAAAAATTGATTTTGCCCTCCCAGATGAATGAGAATTTGACTGAACACATAAATCAGGATTCAAATGTTTTGTTTTCCTATATCTAATGCTGCCGTTGAGAAATATAATGTTAATCCATTTTTTT
>NW_017732627.1:207070-229893 GCF_001890085.2 Hipposideros armiger | reverse complement strand
GGAAGAGCGCAATGATGGTGCCAACTTGGGCCAGTGAAGCAACGACCTCCACAACTAGACTGAAGAACAAAATGACAGCAACTTGTCTGTTCCCCTTCGCCCAGTTCCCCAGCACTGTTCCCATCCCCCCAATTCCCCAATAAAAAAAATCTTTAAAAAAAAAATCTATTATAACCTCAGATATTAGGTCTCCTTTTGAGCTGGTGGTCGTTGTTCTTCAGGCATTTGGAGATCTGGGTTGCTGGCTTATCTTTGTGCCTGATTCACTGTTAGCCTGTTTGTTAATGTTATTTTTACTTTTACCATAGCCTTTTTTCATTTATGGGGGTGGGGGTAGATTATGGTATACAAGTGGCTAATTTTCTGGATAAAATAGCCCCCTCCCTTCCCACTAGATCAGGTGGTAGGGGGAGGCTAGTTCACCTGCTGACCCAAAAATGAGTCCTCTGATGAGTCTCTTAGGACCCCTTCTGCACCCAGTACCCCAAAATGATTTTTAGAGAACCTCCACATCTGTCTCCATAGGCATCAGCTGTCTTCTCCTATACCTGTTTTGGGCTTATTTCCCCACCAATTAAATCCCATCTGCTGTCTTTCTTTCAAGAAGTCTTCAAATTCTGTCCCATTGATGGTGCCTCTCCACATTTCTTATTGTTGCTATGTATTTATTCACTATCTTTCAAATATGTAATTCACAACCCAACAAAATGAAGTAACACTCTGCTCAGAAAAACACATATATGCACTAACTCTCACAACCCCGCTGAGGAAAATGGACACAAGATCATGTCACTGACTGACTGACCTCTATCACTCCAACTTTTTCAGAAAATATACTTAAAGTTCATACCTCATAGTTTTACTCTGACCTTCTATTCACCTTTCAAGAGTCTTTCCAGGCTTTCCATTAAGGCCTCATCCAATTCATCCCTTACCTGGTTAAACTACCAACACCACTTCATGACTATGTTAGATGCTCACACACATATACCTTGGATTTGCTTTGCTTTTACAGCCACAGGTCCATACTGAAAAAGATAAAAACATTTTAAAGAAAGATAAAAAAGAAGACAGAGCACACATGATATCGCTGGGCAACAGAGAAGCTGAGTGGGGGAGGACCCATAGGCCAACAGCCCCAGCTGCGAACAATCAGAGGCAGTGATGAATGGTGTTAAATGGTGACAAAGGGTCATCATTACCCTCAGAGAGGGGGAAAGCATGAGATGATAATGAATGTGTTTGGGGAAGAATAATATGACCTCAGCTGGAATGGCTGGGTGGCATCAGCATCTAGGCTGCTGGATAGGAGAACATGTTGACATTATTTATAGCTATAATGCAGAGCTATGACAGAGACCCATTGTAAACAATGCCTTGCAAGGCAGCTGCTTTCCATTAAAAACATATAACAGAAAAGAGTTTGCAAAGGGTGGCTTAGCATGGCGGCATTAAAGAGGGTTGTAATCTTTGCTAAATCTGGGACTCATTTGCATTCCTATTTTTACTTCTATTGACATTTTTTTATATATCTGAGCAAGCCTTCTAATCTTTTTCATCGGTAAGTTTGTTGTTGTTTTTCTTAAAGTGTACGGTTCTATGTAAAGTTCTTATTACTTGAAAATGGGCCAAAGTATACATTTTTCCAAACATGAGAAAACTGTATAAGATGTTCTCCCCAAATCCACCCCTGCCCCCCCCACACACAAATATTTTTCTCTATAAAGAGCTTTAATGTGCAAGTCTATTAAGGAATTGCCATTCCCAGGGGAAGAGTCTTATTTTTATATGAAAATAGGTTAAAGTGTCATTAACAGTAAAAAAAAAAAAAAAAATTCTGATTATAAGTGAAAAGAAGCTATTAATGTCCTGAGGGTAGAATATATTAATCATGAAACATGACCTAGATAAGTCCCCACGTATCTAGTGCCAATCTTTAGTTGGAAAACCACAGGATCTTGACATCAGAGAAAATTAGAGCCCCCAAAGTGAAGAGTATTCTAAAGTTAAAGAGAAAGAAGTTCAGGACTACAATTCTACTTCAAAATGTTCTTGCAAGATTGACTTTAAAAGCCAAGGAAATATAAATTTTATATAAAATATGTAGAAACCTCTTCTAGCTTCTCCTTTTCTGGTGGCTCCCTGCTGTCTGATAGGACAAGCCAATCCTGTTGCTGTAAGGTCACCACAGGGGCCCATGATGGCCTCATCTGCATGGAATTTTTTCAGTCTCCTTGGGTTCAAAATGTTTACAGGAAACTACAGCCTGTTCTTATCGCTGCACCACTTGGCCGAGCAACTTATGCTTTTACAACTCTCCCATTGTCTCCCCTTGCTTTACCCTTGATCTGGGTTTCTTAGCCCTTCCCCGTCACCCTTATCATCTATACCCATGGTTCATCTTATTGTGCTCCTTGATACAGGGCACTGTGAGATGATCACTCCAGGATCAGTTTTACAGTGTACAAATCCATTCCGGTCTCCTGTCTATGCCCACCCTAGTTTTCACTCTTCCCTGGAACAGCCAAAGGCCTGGATTTTCATCGCCTGTTACACTGGCTTCTCTTTCTGAGCAAAGCCCAGCCAAAGAGTTTATTTCTGGTCACCTCCCCTCTCAGACTGGGCAGCTCAACAGGCAGTCAAACATGGATTCAAGTTGGAATCTTAGAGTCACATAAAGTTCAAGTTCCAGAGTTTGGCTCCCTGAAGTCAAGGGTGGGCTCTGTGACCTACTGACTGTGTCACTTACACACATCAATAATCCACTCTGAGCTTCAGTTTATTTGCCTATGAAATGGAGGTAATAATGTTGCCTTCTTTACAGGGTTATTGTGAGATAAATCAGTAAATCCATGTGGTATCTTTATCTGATAACATTCCTAGTAAATTGTAATGTATTACTCCCCCTAAATGATTTTCCTTTGTACCTAATGTCAAAATCAAAGTGCAGAGAAAAAGGGGAAAGACATTTATGCCAAAGAAATTAGACCTAACAAAACTAACTGAGGAACTATTTTTTTTTTTTTTTTTAGCTGAGCCATCCTGCTACCTATTGGCAGCTTAGCGGTTGCTCAGCTCGGGCTGGCCTCGAACCGCTGTTGCTCAGAGCTCAAACTCTTGAGCGAGCTCTTAACCAACTGAGCCATTCAGCCGGCCCCGGAACTATTTTTCTTTTAACTCCTCACACAGAGCTTTCAGCAGTGACTGGGACTTCCCTTCTCCTCATATGACACTTGCTGTGCAAATTCAAGTCGTTCCCTTGCTCCCTTCACAGGGGCTTTTGAATTTCCTTGTTGAGCCATTAGTAATTATGGCCATAAACATTGCCCATATGCTGTTAAATACTGGAGAAGCCAGGCGCCTCTTGAAACTCATCACATAGGAACAAGTCTTGGTCTGGTTCTCAAGCCTTATCCTCAGAACACTCTCCAAAGAGTTCTCAACAAGACAGACAGTGTCTGGTGCTGCCTGGCTAATCACTATTATCTCAGAACCTTCTGCAACCACACCAGCTGCAAATGTGTTGTCACCTACGGTACTACCCTCTTACAGAAAACAAGATTTGTCTTTGAGATATTCCAAACCAACTTATTCCCTCAAAACCTTAAAGTCACTATCCCTGTTTTTGTTTTGTATGTATCTGTGGCTAATTATGATGAAATAGGAGTCTGAGATAAAACACAGTCGTTTAAAGTATAACTCATATGAATTTCCCCATCACTGTAGACCAGACCTGACTCCACCAAGGATCTATTGTAGTTACTCACCCCTTACATGGGTTCTACAGGTTTGGGAGGGGCATGGAGTGCCTGCCTCAGACAAAGGGAGTGGAATGAGAGCTAGTATTGGAAGGTACTGAGAGACAGACAGAAAATTGAAAGATTCAAAGGAACTGAGATTAGGTGTCACTTCCATGCCCCCTCCCATAGAGGGAGGATTGTGAAGGAGGTTGTGATGCCAAGAATTCAGATTCAGTGGAGAGAGAATTGGAGCACAAAGGCAAGTAAAGCGGGTGGATTCAGAGTGGCTGCTATGGTTTGATGAGTTTAAGGCTCACCTTTATCTCAGCAGATGGTTGCATCTGGTTATTTTATTGGTCCCAAGACTAGGTACACCTATTATGGCCCAAAACATTTCAGCTGTCTGTTTCAACATTCACCTCAAATGATCCCTCAACCAGAAATTCTCACTATATGTATATCATTCTGATTAAAAGGTTGCCCATTGATGCAGCCAACAATCCAGAGCACTCAATATATGCCAGAATCAACTCAGGTACTAAAGGCCCAGATATGAATCTCTGCTACCAAGATTAAATTTGATAAGAAAACAGAATGTTTTGGGTTGATCAGTGAACACACTATGAGCCAACAAAGAAAGGACCTGTTAACCCTACAGGGGAAGGTCTGGCGCATTTCAGAGGTGGCAGCATTTAGGATGGCCGGGAAGGAATGATGAGTACAACTGTACAAGTTTTGGGGAAGTCATCTTCCAAGCAAAGTGGCAATTTACAAAAGCAAATGTGTGAAAGTCACTTGAGTCAGGAAATAAGATATTCAGAGAATAAAATAGTTCACTGTGATTGGCCCTGGGAAGCTTGAAAGGAGGAAGTGGGAAAGCACACTATAAAGACCCTGCCAGGCACTGTAAGGGGTTGGAAGGACTTTAATTTGGATTAGATCATAGAAGGTCAAATCTACAAGCGAGGAAACCAGAGCTATTATAATAATTACATGTGAGATTATAAGACTCTAAAATAAGGCAGAAGTTTGGATAATAGAGGTCAGGAAGTATTTGAGAGAGACTTAATAAGTCTTCAGGTATCAAAACAGACTGGACATTTCACCCTTGTTTTCTAGACTTTGCAAATTCTACATATCCAGACCAAAACTTATTACCTTCCCAACCAAATCTATCTATACTTCCTTGTGTTTTCCTATTCTGCTAATGGCTCTTTCATCCATCCATTTTCCCAGCCAGAAACAAGTGAAAACTCCAACATTCCTCCTTCCTCCTGCCCTTCTTCTTCAATTGTTGATTTTAACTGGGTGGAGAGGTAAAATGGAAAATAAAAGTCAAAATTTCTCAAGATCAACATGGAGTCAGGAGTGCTGCACACCCATTTACGTTTGTGAAGTCTGGTTGGCTGAGAGGGATCAACTCTCCCCTAAAGCCTCAAAGCCTCCGTCCCAAGAGCAGTGGTTATCTCCAAAACCAAATCCATTTCCCCAGCTAGGGCTTTCACTGCTTCACAACTCTCCACCGCAATGCAGCCAGGTTGATGAGCTTACCTGACTTTTCTACTACATTTTTCATCTAGAAAAACAAAGCTATTTTAAAGATCCTGAATCCTTGACATGAACACAGTCAACATTTTGCAAAGATTTTTATAAAAGCGCACTAACAAAAAGCTAGATAGAATGTTTCTCAAATAGGTAGAACTTTAAGGTTACATCTAAGGTTACAATTGGTTTGGGAAGGAGGGAGGAAAATCTACTAAATAAGCCACTCACTTAACTAATTTAGAAGCATGGGAGGAGGGGTCAGCTGAAGAGCAGAGAATAAGTATATTACATACAAATAGGAGACAGACAAAAAAGTTTTTAATTATGAGAATGCTTTGTCAAAGCCAATGCAAATAAAGATAAAAACCAAGAAGAAATGGAGAGGAAAATACACATTACCAAAACTGACACTAGACATGAAAAAAATAGAATGTTATCAAAAAACCATCTCACAAAGAACACATGTGGTGATAATATCACAGGTGAATTCTATAAAATGTCCAAGAAACAAATTCAATTGTTTAAAATTTTCCAACACAAGTGGAAAGAACACAAACTGCCAGTTTTTTTCCAAAACTCTGATAGTGATATAGAAACCTGATGAACATAGCAAAAAAGGAAAACTACAGTCTAATCTGACTCATGAATATTAATGCAAAAAAAATCTTATGTAAAAATAGAAGCAAATAGAAGCCAGAATCACACTAAAAGAATAATGCATCACTAACCATGCAAGGAAAATTCAATATTAAGACATATATTAATATTATTCACTCTATCAAGTCAAAAGAGAAAAAGTACCATATATTATTAGCTACACAGATGCTGACATAGCAAGTCTAAAATGGGTGAAGAATTTTAATTTTTAATGAAATATAAATATATGGAAATGCCATTGCATGATAATATATATATACATATATATATATATACATATATATGTGTATATATATATATCTCAGTCAAATGTCAGCAATTCTGAATGGTAAGTTAATGTACTGAAACACTGAGAAGAGTTTTTAAAACAATAATATTACACATGTGTTAACTGTTACTTATAATCACGATAACTGTTATTAGAAACGTTTCCATAGTATCCATTACTTAAAAAAAAAAAGAAAAACACATTATCATTGTTAATATTTAACACTGTTTTGGAAGTTCTCATCAATTAAATTAGCTAAGAGAAATAAAAGACACAGCAATTGGCATAAAGTTAAACACTCATCATTTTAAAATATGACTTCACCTGTAAGCTCCAAGAAAATTAGATGAAAACTAATAGAAATGGTAACAGAATCCAGTAATGTATATGATTATATTAACATATCAGTATAAATTAATTTCTTATATAAAAACAATGAGAAATTACAAAATATAAGGAAAATGTTCATTTACAATATAGACAAAAAGATACAATATGTGGATCTGAAATCTGCAAGAGATGTCACCATTATAAAGAAAACTTTCAAACACCACAGAAAAATAAATGGTGAATAAATGGAAAGATACATCTTATTCTTGGATAAGGTTCAAAGTTGTAGAGATATCAATATTCTCACTAGGTTTGAAGTAGGACAAGTTGACCCTCAATATCACTTATAAAGTAACCAAAATTCTCTTTAAAAATAAATAAATCAAAGGAAGAGTCCTGAGAGGGGACTAGCCTCACCAGATAATAAAACATTACAAACTTAACGCAAATGGAATGGCTGGTACTGGTGCCTGCATGAAGAAACTACTAGAACAGTGTCAAGTTCAGAAATAGGTCTAAATACATAAGAAACTTAGTATATAATAAACTTGGTATCAAATCAAAAAATGTAGGGTAACTACCCATAAACCTGAAAAAATATATGTATATATATTTTTTATTTGACTTCTTACACGAGTGAAATTCCAAATAGGTCAAAGATTTCCATCTTTATTTTTATAGTAAGACTGTGGCATATGAGGCTCATTCTGTTGTGTGGTAGCCAGAAATATGTATACTTTCACAGGTAGAGGGCAAGTTCTCAAGACACTAGCTGCTCCGAAGAAACACCTCCCTGTGACTGCCACCCTAGGCATTTGTCCTGGTTAATCTGAAACGGTTTGTCTGCTTCCTCTATTCAAAACTGTGAGTTCAAACACCATTTTCTTTCCTTTTTCTGAGTTATATTTTACTCAAAAAGAAAGATATCATATAAACAATAGATTGCTTCCTAAAAGCACAGGCAGTGACTTTGCTTGGTTCTTGGAATATAACTGGTGATCACCGTTTGGGTCTGAGCCCCAATCCCACCCTCATGGAAGGGCATCGCAGGCGCCAGGACCCTCTCCAGACCTGTCTATCCTCCTTCCCATGCACTGTCCTCACCTTTATCTCAGTTTGGAAAAGTTGGCTTCACGATTCAGATCTCTCTTCTACTCCTGAAACACCCCCTAGAAAGAACACTTGAACTGACAGTGTGCTGTGCAATGTGCTTTTTTCAAATAAATTTCAGGGCACTGAATGTTCTAAAATGGTTCTAATTACAATGAAAATTTTGCAATCCTTAAAACACCAGTTTGAGAAAGAAAACATTAGGAATTGACACAAAGTTTCAAGTCTTTGTGTTTTGGACTCTATAAAATGCTAACGTGTGATTACAAACACAATCATTAAAAAAATACATGCATAAGGACTAAAACTAGAAGAAAATATGAACATAGTTGTTATGCTAGAGCAGTAGAACAATGGTTAAGTTCTTTCCTTTTAATTTTTTAGTATTTGAAACACAAATAAAAACATTGTGTTCCAATTTTAAACTATACTCATTTTAAACAAATCAAAATTTCAAAGAAAACTTAAGAAAATCAACAGTCTTATTATAGCATTCCCAAAAGGTGTAACTATTATGATGTATTTATTTCTCTTCTTTTTTCTACACCATTTCATTGTCAAGTTTTAGATATTAAGCATTATATGTAACTTAAAATTCTTTAAAAATATTCTATTCGATACATAATAATCCAAAGAAAGGCTGTATTAGAAATTTGTTTACCTATTCCACTATAGTTGGAAATTTAGAGTATATGACAGCAAAAGATTTAAGACAAATACTATACACAACAGCAATTACAGCATTTCTGACCATTTGCTTAGATTTTTGCAAATAGAATTGATAGTTCAAATTTTTTTAATTCCCTATCTGGATATGTATTATAAAGTCGGTTTCAATGATTTTGTTAATCAACATTAACCATACACCATCAAATATAATCCTAACCTTTTGTATTCTTTCTTCACAGTAATGATAGCAGATCATTTTAATTATGTTTCAAAGGTTGACAGATGAGGGTTTCAAGAGACTACTGGTTCACTGGCTTATTTCTAAAAATTCGATTCTCATATTTTCTAACCCATTCTAAGACTTTAAGCGAAAACCTAAATAAAAAAGCCTATATTTGGAAATAGCATACAAAAATACCCCACAAGGGCTGGCCGAGTGGCTCGTTGGTTAAGAGTTGGCTTGGGAGCGCAAGCTCTGAGCAGCATGGCCACTGGTTCAGATCCCACATGAGCCAGTGGTGCTGTGCCCTCTATAGCTAAGATGGTGAACAATAGTTCGACCTGAAGCTGGGCTGCCGTTGAGTCCCTGACGATGGCATAGGCTGCAGTGGGGCTGCAGTGGGCTGCCGTAAGCTAACATGAGTGGCCGGCAGCCAGCGTGACCGGCCGTCCAATGGTCAGTGACGGATCTTCCTCAGCTGGGAAGAGCGCAATGATCACAATACCAACATGGGCCAGTGAAACCATGTCCTCCACAACTAGATTGAAGAACCAAAGGACAGCAACTTGTCTGTTCTCCTTCCCGATTCCCCAATAAAATCTTAAAAAATAATAATAATCCCCCACAAAACCCTCACCTCTCCTAATTTTAAGGACTCCTTAAACCCATGGCTCTCAAACTTTGTGTCCATCAGAGTCAACTGTGGGGTCTTGTTAAAACAGAGAGCTGGGCCCCGCCTCAGACGTTTCCAGTTCAGTAAGTCAGGTGGGGACCCTAGAGTTTGCCTCACTAGCAAGTCCCCGATGAGGTCAATGTGTCTGATCTGGGGACTACACTTTGAGAATCACTGCACTAAATTATTATATGGAGTGCCTCTTATGGCCCAAGTTCTGTCCCAGGTGCATGCACGCTGCAGTAAACATGGCAGTCAAGGTTCCTGCTCTCCTAGAGCTAATATGCTAATAAACAGACATCAGACAAGTAGCCAAATAAGCAGAACTTTCTGGCAATGTAACCATTAAATCCTCGTAGAAATGCTCTAGGGTGGGAACTGGCTCTCCAAATACAGAGTGCTGGCACCTAGTCTCCAACTGTGACCTTTTTCTCTGTCCAGTAAAGGGTTGGAGCCAGCAAGACCAATCAAACTACCTGTTAGGTTTTAGCAAATCCCTTCTCAAACTAGACAAAAAGACTAACCCTAAGCCCAAACCCCAGCAATTAAAGAATAAAGGGAAGAATATTTACCCCATTTATACTTCTACAAAGCACACTATAATACTTCTTTAGAACCAGAAGAAAAAATAATCGGCTTTTTGTATCAGAAAACTGAATTTTCACTGCCATTCTTACTCTAGGCTTAATTATACATAAGGAGGATCAATAAAATAAAAATTACATATGTGAATTACACAGATAGACCACCTGACTTAGCATCAATGGAAATGGGACAAATAACTCTTGGGCTAAAACTGCTTCAAACGGATGGAAATAAAACACTCAAGTGTAATTCAACACCACATACCTACTTCACATTTACAAGATGCCTTCTTCGCCAATGCTTTTGCTATTAGGCATTAAAGAACATTAAATGACAGCATTTATCCCACCTCACCTCTCCTGCCCTCTCCCCAAATCACCATAGCATTGCCTTAAAGCTTTCCTATCAGGGAAGCAAAGTACCCTGTTCCCTTTTGCTTCCATAGAAGCTTTAAAGTAAGACCTAATATGTGGTCTTTGGTATAAATAACTGAGTTTCTCAGCATTTACTTGCTGCTTGCCATTTGCTTTAGGGCCTAAGATAGTTCATGTCACAGTTTTTCAACTTAAGAGCTAGCTTTCAAACATGTTTTATACATGATTCAGAGGAAAATACATATTTTTACACAGTGAAACTATATCCCCAAATATGTACATATCTGAAACAAAACTTTACAAAATAGTATTGACTGCCACTACACATGAAGCATGCTGACATTTTCATTCTCTTTCTTTTCTTTTTCACTCCAGGAAAACCTATTAAATTTATTTCACAACCTAATGGGTCAGGACCCACAGTTTGAAAATCTCTGTTCTATGTAAAAGCCTACAAATCCATGCAGCACCACCCCTCAAAAGAAATGTTGGGTACTCTTACCTTAAGTTTTCAGAGATAGAAGGGGGAGAAAAAAGCCTACTTATTCTGTTAAGCGGCTCAGTTTCCAAGAACTCCCAGAACCAGGAAGCGTGTTTAAGTACCTCCTCTGTGCCATGTATATGATTTCCACCTGTGTCTATCCTTTCCTTAGTAGAAGCAAAAGCTGTGGCCAATTTCATGATCCAGATCAGCTGTGACCAATAGAACTTTTTGCAAGGATGGAAATGTTCCACGTCTGTGCTGTTCAATAAATAACCATTTAGTCAGCCCCCTGTGACTACTGATCACTTTAAATGTGGCCAGCGTGACTGAGAACCTGAATTTTTTATTTTAACTAATTTAATTTAGATTTAAATAGATACTTGAGTCTAGCGGCTACCATAGTGGGTAGAGCCAATCCAGATTCTCCTTCAAGTGTTTGCCACATTTTTATAGTGAAGGGTTTTGCCAAACAAATTAACATTGGACTGTCTGCCCTCCTGGTAAGCTGAAAATGTTTCCCTAAGATTCCAATTCACTCCATTTAGGACTGCTCAAGCAGACAGGGAGTGTAGAGATTTCATCCAAGATCAAAGGGCACGCCTCCTCCACTCATTTGCTCTACGTGGCGAGAAAATTTAGCTAAATCATTGGAAGGTCTTGCTCCTTCTGTTATGTGTCTGCCCAGCCCAAGGAGGTTCTCATTCTCTCCCTGACTCTAACACTAGCTGATTGCCCTGGGACACTTGACTTCACTCCACCTGTGTTTGCCTCTCTGCAAGAGACCTAAGAAACCAAGCACATGCCCAGACTTGCTGTGAGGACTGGTCCACAAGCATTACTATTCACCTTGTTTGCTCCTTTTAGCAACTTTATGACTAGCACACATACGCTGCAGAATGTTAAACAGAAAGGTAATGTGAAACAGGGACATGATTTCCCTGGAATTTCTATCAGGGAAATTTCTCTTTGATCTCTTAATAGTCAGAAGTGCTCTGGTGCCCTTTTTATAAATGGGTTCGACAAATGGCCCTTGTTTCAATGGCAGCACCGTGACTTAATGCTCTGTTAGCTGGCACAGTATTAGATGTCCAGTGGCCCTTGGCAATTCATGGCAAATCCAGGAATCATGCTTTTCAGCTGAATTCCCCAGCCTCCTCTACTCCCTGTGTCTTCACAGGACTAGACAAAATATGATTTGGTTTTCCTCTCAAGTGAACAATGAGTTTTGATCAAAACTGGTTGAAAGCAAAGTTATTAAGCAAACGAAGCTAATCTTCCACTACATTCATTTCCTTTTCTGTCACCCCCAGTCCCATTATATGTTGGTCTCCAAGTTCCCCATCACTTCCCACAGTCCAGGGTCTCATTGTAAGAAACAACAGCCCATACACAACACCCTACTTAAATGGGCGACTATCCATTTAGAAATGTACACTAATATCATGTTCTTAAAGCTTATCCACTCCAGGTGCAATATTTAGGGCCTTGCAAAATAATCTAATAAAATAGCATACCCAAGGAGTGAATCTAATAAAATAAGCATGCACTGAGGTATAATGACCTTACAGAAATAATGCCTGAACTCATTTTATGGTTAAAATTTCATCCCTCATGGGAGCTCTAGAAGATATTTTTGACATTTAAGCATCTTGGAACTCTTCAGACACATAGAAAGAAACTACCTCTGCCTATGGCTATAGTATTATCAGTAATAAATCAAAATTAACTACCTTAAAAATCCACCTGATGGATACATCTCTGCTATCGAGTTAATAGTAACTCCTCCAGGTGATGGCAGATAAACTCTTCTGGATTTCCAAAGTGTAGTTAAATGTCTCTGATCCCAGTCAGAAGCATAGTCCTTGTTTTAGGTAAGGCATTTCTGAAACTTTGCCTTGTTCTATTCTGTACCCCTTTACCATTAATACCGTCAGATTCAGTGGCCTCAAAATATTACACAAACCATAGCACCAAATCATCCAGTTCACCTTTGGAAAAGTTGACACCAATTTCAAGATGAAAAGGGAGAGTTAACAGTAAAGCCAGGTCTATGAGAAGTCTTGACCCACAGGCCTTCTCAACCTGTGCAACATGAACAATAATAGACTATGACTGAACTTGTACTTTCTAATTATGAACATCAAAGAAGTCCTCTAAGTCTATTAACTGGTTGCAAACTTCAGAAGGGTACCATAGAGAAAGGAGAGGAAAGACTATTCACATGTGTAATATTGATATTTCCCTTTATAGATCTGTAAGTCCCAGATCTTCTCAAAAGCGTATTTCGGGGGATACAACCTGCTTGCCTCTCTGCTGAGAGACTTATCCTACAAAAGGCCTTCCGTGCCATAAATTTATCTAACTGGAACTTGTGAGCAGCATCAGTGACATGACGTTACGAGGATTTGCTTTGTCTGCCACCTCTAAGAATTTTTAGTGCATACTTTACTTTCTTTGATTTGATTCAATTCACAGTATTCTCCAGTCTCAACAGGTCTTAGGTGCACATGAGCACCCATCAAAATTTGGATGTTCACAGGCCTCCCAAGTTCGTAGGATCAAGCCTGCAGCCCCTCATCCTACACTCCACAAACCTGCCCTTCCCAGTCTTCGCCACTGCAGAACATCGCAATTCCATTCTGCAAAACTCTCAGTCCAAAGACACAGAAATCATCCTAGACTCTTCTCTTCACTTCAGACCGTACATCCAATCGGGCAGCAAAACCTTTGTCTCTATCTTCCAATTATACGCAGAACCTGACACCACTCACTAATTCCACTGCTACCAACCAAGGCACCATCTTCTCTCACCTGACTATTGTATCGTCTCAGGAATCTGCCTGCTAAGTAATCTCCCCTGACCTCTGTTTTCAATGTAGCAGCCAGAATGATCCTGTTAAAATACAAGTTAGATGATCTTCCCTCAAGTCCTTGAATTAACCTCCCACATCACTCAGAACAAAAGTAAAGATTCATACAGTCATCTATTTAACGCGATGTTATCTGCCTCCTGCCCCTATTTCTCAGACCTCCTTACCTGCTCTCCTGCTCCAGTTGATTCTGCTTCGGCCACCACAGTGGCCTCTGACATTCCTGGAACAAGCTAGGAACTCTCCCTCCAAATGTGCGGCTCATCTCCCACCTTCTTCACTTTCGAAGTTCAGCAAACATCACATTTTAGTGAGGCCTTCCCTGGACTCACAATCTAAAATTACAGCCTCCCCACACACACACACACACACATTCTCATTCTCTCTCTCTCTCCCTCGCTCTCTCCCCCTCCCTCCTTCCCTCCCCAGTTCCTGCTTTATCTGTAGCACATATCATTACTTACCATACCATAAAATACATTTTACTTATCTTCTTTACTGGATTTCTTCCCTATTTGAATATAAGCTCTATGAAAACAAGAATTCTTCTCTTTCATTTTTGAATCTGTAGCTTGTAGAACAATGCTAGGCACATAGTAGTAGGTGCTCAATAGGTATTTGGTGAACTGGAAAAAACATCGATATGCATGCAGCTTTTGTGAGCTTATAGCTCTCTCCTGAAGTCTTTTAGGACCTGACATTTCTTCTCCTTCTGTGTCAGGCACTCCCCACAGGCACCTGACATGAGTACATCCTGGCCACAGCTGCCCTCTCCCCCCTGCTCAAGGGCAATGTCTGTGCCACCACTGCACACTTCTAAGCTCCTCAATGCTCCTGTTCTCAGGGCCCCCTTGACCTGACGTCCACACCATTTCTGATCACCACTGCAGGCCTGGGCCACTGCTGCCAGTGTCACCCTGGCATTAAGCCCTGTCATCTCCTTAAAATGTCTTGCCCAAGCATGACCTCAAGGCTTTTCCTTAATTCCTGGGGGCAACTGCTTCATGTACTAGTTTAATCCTCAGTGAATGATTTAACCTCTCTACTCTTCAGTATTCTCATCTGTAATATATAAATAATACCAATCTCATTGCATGGTTAGAAGGTTAGAGCCAGTATATTCAAAGCATTAATTAATTAATTAATTAAGCAACACTGTCTACTGGAGAAGTGCTTGATAAATATTAACTATTATCCTGATGATGATGATGATGATGATGATAATGGCTACTGGCCCAACTATGGCAATTGTTATTATTACTGTTCTTGAGAATAGCTCTTCTGGGAAACCACAGGCCCTGGCCCATAGCCCCAGGCTCCTTTCAGGGCCAACTTCCTGATCCACCCCCAGGCTGCCTGTGGTAAGACACAGCAGCCCCACCATACAGAAGCAGCTGAGTTATATCTTGGCATCTATAAGTTTAAGACCCAAAGGGCAAGGCCCATGAAAAGGTAGGAATGGCCCCTCCTCTGGATCTAAGTTTCACTTTCCTGCCCAGGCCCTGTGAACATCAGGATAAACATCCATGCCTCTTAAGGGCAGCCCCATGCCCAAAACCATAACGGTGTTATCTATCTAATCACTGACTATTAACACACCTTCACTGGTAGCAGGGACTCATTTTCTTCAGCTTCCCTTTCCTTAAAAAAAAAAAAAAAAAAAAAAGATCAGTTCTGTGACCTTGGGCAAATTGCTTAAATATTCTCTGCCTAATTTTCCCAGCTATAAAAGCAGAAAAAGTTGTATCTGCCTCATAAAGTTGTTATGTGGATTAAAGGAGTTAATACATACCAAGAGCTTAGAACAGTATCCAGCACACGATATAAACTTTAAAAGATTAACTACTACTATTCTCCCACAGCAATATTATAGAGACAGCCTTCTCCTCAGGTAGTCAGCCCATTAGAAGCACTGCCCAGTTTATCTGGACATTGCCTCTCCAAGAGTGGAAATCCTGAGGGCTAGAATTAATTTTTCTTCCTATTTCTATTTTCTGTGAATAGTAGAGGGTCTAGCACAAAGTAGACTGTTGGTGCATCTTTATTGAGTAAATAAATGGATAAATGCATTCATGAATGGATGCTTTTCTTATTCTGGGTCACAGTAAAGCCCGGGTTATTGAAGAAAGAAAACCTCTGCAAGCAGGAAACAATGCAGAGCAAAGAAAGAGCATCTCAAAGGACCAGGCTATTCCTTGTGAATGTGGCAGTGTATTCACCTGATGATGGATGGGCCCCTGGGAGGCATCCATCACTTTTAATCCTGGGCTCTGCTGGAGGAAATGAACCCCACATGCATAAATTAGTCAAAGGCATGATAGTGATTCCTGTTCCTTTCGCAATTTCCTCTTGCATACAGCCCTCTAAGCCGATTGAACCAGATGTCAGTGCTACATCAAGAACAAAGTGAGACATGGAAATTGACAAAAATAAAGCCTTATTCTGGATTTGGCCTCAAGGAAAAGACTCCATGAAAAAGGGGAATTGTTATTTTAATTCTGATATTTAATGATACTGCAAAAGCCATCCTGAAGTTGTTATGGGAAAGCCAAAAAAAAAAAAGAAAGAAAGAAAGAAAGAGAGAGAGAGAGAGAGAGAGAGAGAGAGAGAGAGAGAGAGNAGAGAGAGAGAGAGAGAGAGAGAGAGAGAGAGAGAGAGAGAGAAAGAGAGAAAGAGAGAAAGAGAGAAAGAAAGAGAGAGAGAAAGAAAGAAAGAAAGAAAGAAAGAAAGAAAGAAAGAAAGAAAGAAAGAAAGAAAGAAAGAAAAAGAAAGAAAGAAATCATAGTTGTAAAACTAGGGAAAAGAAAAGAGAATAGATAGAAAGAATCCAAGTAGAATTTACAGTTTAAATTAATAGCTGAGCAAGGACGGAGTTATTCGAAGCCGCAGCCGTGGGGGCAGGAAACCCTTTGGGAAGAAATTGTTTTCTTACTATTGTGAGGGATTATTGAAGTAAGCAATGGGTGCTTTAGGCACTAGACAGATCACTAGTGACAATCACCAAGAAATTGAACCCGACATAGCTAGACAAATGCTTACATGCAGTTTCACATAAAGGTTTTAACTTGATTCTTTCAAATGATCCACAATATAGGTGCTCAAATTATTCTCGTTTTACAGATAAAACTGAGAGACACAAAGTGCCTTTCTCAAGATCCGGCCATATATGGACGGTGGGGCTTGGCCTGGGCACTCAAGCATTCTGCCCTAAGGATTCTATGCCTCCTCTCTGTCTTGTGTCCTGCATGGCAGGCCCTCCTATGTAAGCCATGTTTAAATTATGGAATCTTGTACATGAAATATACTTCAATTTTCAATGAGTAAACAGAGAAGAAGGGAAAAAGAAAAAAAGAACAAAAGGTAAATGATGGAATATGACACAAAGAACATCTGCTGGAACCACACTAAATTTCTTAGTTAATGTTCTTTTCCCAAAGGACAGAGAATAACAATATCTCAGCAACTTTGGAAACAGGGACTGTAACCCACCTTGCTGTGAACTGAAGTAATACTAATTCAAGAGGCTGTGAGAACAAGATTTTAGAAAGAAAACCACATACAGTGTCCTGAAAGCATGGGTTATGATAAATATATCAATCTACTATGAGAAAAGTAGCCAAAATAGTCATCCTGGACTGAAGATAGCCATATAGTCAGGAAACTAAACACATATTTATGTAAGACAAAGTAGATACTTGAAATTAAAAGATGAGTAGAATATGAATATTTTTATTATTTATCATATTCATAAAATTTAACATTCTGTAAAATAGTTCACAATAATGCTTATGCTGTTCCTCAGAGCTTCCCACAGATTGGCTGATATCAATGACAAAACCATTGATATGAGAAGTCCCTACTGAGGCCAGTCTGGCATTTTCTATAGGACAGGGTCAGGGAGGGTATCTTGGCAGATATGAGCCCCTGTAAAATATTTTAAGTCACCTTGGAAGCCAGCAAGCTTCCAGGAAAATGAATGTTTATACTAGGTTAAAACACAGATTCAGAAATTTGATTTTTTTTTTCTGAGCTGGCTCAACTTTGAAAAAAGAGAATGGAAAAACAAACAAAATCTTTAAAAGCCTATACAGAAGGTCTTAGCTGAGATGGCCAGGAATGGAATCCCATTTTTGCTCCCCTTGGAATCCCAGTTCCATTGGCCTCATCAAATAAGTGGGCCAGATGGAGGCAAATTGTTTAAACCTTTGCTTACTTCCTGAGACAGGATGCCCAGGAAATACTCTGTTTGTTTTCTGTATAGAGGATCACATGTTGGGGGTGGGGGGCAGGGAGAGGGGTGGAGGGTGCACTACTAAGAAGGGTCAGGAGGGGCTGGTAGTAGAACAAGAACAAGAAGGTATACCACCAGAACACCATTTCCGGCTCTCCAAGCCCTTATTGCAACAGTCTGGTCCCTGTAGATGATCTCTATCATTTCAGTCACTTTCCCTTTCTTTGCACTTTACATAGATGGAATCTTTTACTCTTACCTCTATGAGGTACGTGCTATTATCATACACATTGTAAGGGCAAATAAATAGATGCTCAGACAGCTTGAGCAACTTGACCGAAGTCATAAAACTAGTGAACAGAGCTGAGATTTGAACCCAGAAGTTTGAACCCAGAGGTCGCTGTGTGCCCAAGTCATAGCTGCACCTTACTACAAATGTCCTTGCACTGAGGGTAAAGGTCCGTGGAGCTGGGTCCAGCATCTTCAGCATGTTTGGGATTGTCCTGTTTCTGTTAAATTAAAGGCAACACTCCTAAAAGCTCTTACTTGTAAAAATAAACTGTTTTTATAATCAACCTTGAGGTCTCCTTTCCTAGAATTCATCCCAGTAATAAAATCATTTAAAAGCCAATTACTGATTTGTCATTTCTTGAGAAAAGTGACTTCCCTAGGATCCTGGCTGGATGAACTACAAATGGGTCATGAATGTGGTAATGCCTGGCTAGCTGCAGGAAGGAGTGCCCCAAACCTGCAATTAGATGGAGGTGACATGACCCTCAATTGCTGGGTGTTTTGGGGGAAATGAATCATCCTAACTGGCAGTCACCTATTTTCACAGTATGTATACCTTTAGCACAGAAAGAATGCATTTGCAGAAATAATAGAACTGTGTTCCCTAGCCAAGGAAAGAAGAAATATAACTTTAGGTTAAAATAGGGGGGGGGCCTCCCTTTTTCTTTCTTCATAACATCATAATTCAGCCTTCAACCATGTGCTGCCATGCTTGATCTTTTCCCTTTTAATTAATTATTTGTGCTGCTACTGCTGCGAAGCTTTGAAGCAAGAGACCTGAGAGAGGCAAGCATGTCGTTTCAGCACCATGATGTGTCTCCCTCATCTGGGTTCTTTCCAGCTTACCCAACTTGTATCTAGCAAGAACTATAAAGGACAAGCAATCTTACCTCAAGGGTTTACAAGGCCCTAGGGCAAAAAGCTGAGAATGTGGAAACAATTCCCTCAGTCTCAAACCACCAAAGTTTAGGTCTGTCTGCAGAGATGCTCGTTCACCATATTAGTGTGTGTCATGCACCATTCATTCAGCCAGTATTTATTGAGCACCTAATAACTGCTAGGTACTGTGGAGGAGGTAAGGATACAATATGTGACATACTGCTGATTGCATACCAACAGCCACTTCCTCCAACTTCCTTGCTTAGAGAACACTTATTTTAAGTGTGGATGGAAAGCCTGACAAGCTCAGGAGACTGAAAAATAACCACATTCGATGGTCTGAACATAAAAATTGCTAATTAAAAGCGAGCCATGGCCGGTAGTCATATCTTTGGCCTGTAGCTTCCTTGACAAAGGTCAATCTTTACCTCAAGTGAGCCTGTCTATTGTCTTTTTGCATCTCTTTTTCCAGACCCCCTAGGGGGCACAACCATCTCACTAGAGCAAGAATCTACAAAATCCCTCATTGCCACCTTGTTCCCCAAATACTTTCTCTATATGCTATAAAATGCTATTAACTATCCTGTACCCACCAATGTAAAAGAAGTTTTTTTTTGTTTTTTATCCAATCCCAGAGATTTCCCTGCTTTGCTTTCTCCCATCCCCTTAATCTACAACCAATGGATTTCATGCAACCTTCCTTCTTTGATTCTAGTGTATAAAATAAGTGGCACAATGGCCATTTTCCGGAGCATTTTCTCAATCCCTTGAGACTTTGCTTCCCGGCAATTGTCATCAGTTGGGCTCAAATAAACTCTTATAAGCTTCCTCTTAGTCTGGATGTTTTTTCCTCGACATAAGTATTTAACCTTCAAGGAATGTAGCCTTGTCTCCACTCCAGCTGATTATTCTAAGTCAGGGGTAAGTAAAATATGGCTCACAAGCCAAATCCAGCTGATTGGCTGTTTCTGTAAGAATATGCTCACCCACATCATTTATTTAATCATTGTCTATGAATGTTTTCATGCAACAATTGCAGAAGTGGGTCGTTGTGACAGAAACCACATGGCCTATAAAACTATACTTGCCATCTGACTCTGCTGTCAGAAAAAGTTTATGACTACTGGTCTAAGCCAATTGTAGTCATTCCATTCTTCTTGCCAGTGTTTGGTTTAGCTTACAGGTGGACAAGTGGCCCAGTGTTGATAAATAACATTCAAGGAGAAGTCTACTGGAAGTAATTGGGGGAAAAAAGACATTCCTTTTACTTCTACTGGATGCGACCCCTAGAAATGGCAGCCGCCTTGCATTCATGAGGGAGGCTAGTCTGAGGACATCCTGGGGATGGTAGAGCAGAAATACAGAAATAACCTCAGTCCTTGACATCTTTGAGCTGTGGAACTAGCCAACCCTGGAACCAGATACTTCTGTATTTCCATGTGAGATAATGTGTCCACATTGTTTAAGCCAGGAGAGTGTGGATTATCATCTCCTCTTGATGAATTGACCCCTTTAAGAAATGACTTTTTTTTATTCTGGTAATATTCTTGGCTCTAACATCTACTTTGTCTGATATTCGTATAGCCACTCCAGCTTTCTTTTGGTTAGTGTTAGCAGAGAAACCTTTTTTCACCCCTTATTTCTAAACTATTTGTGTTTCTTGTAGGCAGGATATGGTTGGGTCTTGCTTTCTCATCCAATCTGACAATATTTGCCTTTTTATCAGGGTATTTAGACCACTTATACTTAATGTGATTGGGAATGTAATTCAGTTTAAATCTATCATCTTGCTGTTTGTTTTACATTTGTCCTTTCTGTGCTTTGTGACCTTTTCCTCCTCCCCTGCTTCTTTTGAATTATTTTATGATTCTATAATAGTTCCTTTCTTGGATAAATTTTTAAGCAGTTGCTTTAGAATTTGTAGAATAAAAAATGATTTTATATTACATCGTGTGTTGTATATGAATCCTATAACAGTGTACTTCTATTTCTCCCCTCACGACATTTGTGCTATATTTGTAACATATTTTAATTTACATATGTTACTAATTCCACACTGTGAAAACAATGAGTTATTTTAAAAGATTAAGTAATAAATAATCTTATAAACAGTCAATGGTCATTTAAAAAGATTTAAACAATAAGAAAAAAAATCTCATATATGCATCATGTTTTCACTTTTTCTGGTGGTCTTTATTCCTTTGTGTAGATCTATATTTTCTTCTACCTGAAAGCCTGCTTTAACATTTCTTAAAGTGTAGGACTGCTGAATGAATTCTATCAGCTTTTGTGTATCTTTTAAAAATCTCAATTTGTCTTCATTTCTGAAAGATATTTTTATTGGACATAGAATTTATGGCTGACAGCTTTTTCCCCAGTACTTCAAAAAGTTGCCCCATTGTCTTCTTGCTTCTGTTGCTTTCTATGAGAAACTGCTCTAATCTTATGTTTGTCCCTCTGTATGTAATATGTCTTTTTCTCCTGGCTATTATTAAAGTTTTCCTTTATCACTAATTTTAAGCAATTTGAATATATTGTGCCTTAGTGTGTTTTTATTTGTGTTTATTGTCCTTGAATTTCATTGAACTTCTTGAATCTGTGAGTTTATAGTTATCATCAAAATTGGAAAATTTTTGGCCATTATTTCTTCAAATACTTTTTATACACTTAAGTCTTTCTTCCCTCCTTTAGGGAGTCCAACTACATAAACATATATATATAGCAGTTCACTGATGTTATGTTCATTTTTCTTTTATTCATTATCCCCCTCCATGCTCCATTTTACTAGTTTCTATTTCTACATCTTCCAAGTTAACTGACTTTTCTTCTGCAATGTTCAATCTGCAATTAATTCCAAGCAAAGTGTTTTTTTATCCTACACTATAGTTGTCATCTTTAGAAGTTCAATTTGGGTCTTTTTTATATCTTCTTTGTCTTTACCTAATGTTTTGAACAATAACGTTAAACGTCCTTGTCTGGTAATTCTAACATCTGTTTACTTTTAGGCCAGTTGTGGTTGAATGACTTATCTCCTCCTTATGGACTATATTTTTCTCCTTCTTTGCACGCCTCATACTTTTTTATTGGACTCTAGATACAAGTATTGTACATTTTATCTTGGTAGGTGCTGGATATTTTAATATTCTTATAAATGTGCTTGATCTTTGTTCTGGAAAGTGGTTAGGCTTCATGGATACAGTTTGATTCTTTTAAGTTTTTCTTTAAGATTTATTATCCAGAACAAGAGAGTGCTAACTGTACAGCAAATTATTTCCTACAAGGCAAGACCTTTCTGTGTACTTTACCCAATGCCTCTTGCCTTGTGTGGTTTTCAATGCTAGCCTGTAGGAACAGGCACTATTTCCATCCTAGTGCAGGCACTAGGCACTGATATCTCTAAAACATTGGAGTGCTTTTTTACCCCCAGCCTCTGGATGTACATGCATGCAATGATTGCTACTCAGCTAAAACTCTTTGTTATCATCTCTTCCTCAGATCTCCTCAATCCAGCTGTCTCAACAACAAAATCTCAAAGATTACACATTAACCTTTCCTTTCTCCAGTCCTGATCTCTCTCCCAAGTTGAAGTTCAGTATTTTTTTCAAGGGAGTCTACCTGGATGGACCACCAACACTTTAAATACATTGTATTGAAAACAGAACTTACTATCTTCCTCCAGCAGCTCTTTTTTCTAACCTTTATAACTTAGTGGCTTCCACTAACCCATTTAATGTTAGTATTATTTCAAGTAGACCCCAGACCCCATATTGACTTTGACATTGATTCCTTTCTCACATTTCAATGTCTCACATATCTTTCATTTGTTTGGTTCTTAAAAAATGTTCTGTTCTCTGCTACCACTGAAGTTTGACCTCCTAAATGGTCTTTCTGACAATA
>NW_017732627.1:204165-205550 GCF_001890085.2 Hipposideros armiger | reverse complement strand
CTGGCATCACACTAATGATCACTAATGATCACTAACAGAGTGGATATTTGGCAGTAGTGAGGGGCACAAAGTTTATAGATAAAAAGAAGGCAACAGCCAGTGATTGACTGAAGTGTTATATTTAGTTTACACTTGAGTTTCCAATCCTGCTTCTGTAGTTTTCCACTATCTCTAGGGGAACTTTTTATACTTATTCTACCACTTTTATTTTAATTTATTCTACCTTTTTAAACTTTTTATATTATTCCTCATGTAGGAAAATATCATATCCAACATTTCAGTTCTCCCTTTCCCGTGGGAAATAATCATGGACTATGTAAGAATTGTTTGATATTTTAAAACCTTGGTAACTTACAATACTGACAATATATTCTGTGGTTAATATCATTGTAAACTCTCTCACTGGAAGACTGTTTCCACTCCTTCAAAAACAGACTGCCTGGCAGATTGTAGGGATGTGAAGAGCTGAATCAGCCTAGTAGACTTTCCCTGGGAGAATAATTACTAATCAACATGCAGTCTGCAGAAAAAAACAAGTAGAGTGGAAACTATTACTTGCATGGGGACCTAATCTCAGGAGTAACAGTTAAACATGGTGTTCTGTCATTCTATTCCTGATGGGATCAAGGGCTAATATATATCAAGATATATAAAATCTCAAATCAAAATCTGAGGTAAACTTGCCCACTGTGAAGTTCCTTTCCTGAAGCACCTGTAGTCTAGAATTGCTTTTCCCAAAATACTTGAAAGTGTTGCTAAAGCTTCCCTACTTCTTCCTGGGTTAAAGCTTCATCCTGTTCCATGCTATGTCTCAAAAATGAGAAGCAGAAACCTTGCCTTCCACTTCAGGTGGGCACAATTCACTTGTAACAAGGCGGTTTACAATGATGAAAGGTGTTCCTCCCTGCCTTTGCTTGGAACTCTAACTGTATAACCGGTGAAGTCTTAAGCCAGAGTTCTCGAATGTTAGGGAAAAGGAGACTTACCTGGGGAGCTGCATTTGTTATCTAATGCTGTGAAACAGGTCACCTCAAAAGGGGTAGTAGATTGGGGGAGGGGAGTTATCACTTTGTGTGTGGTGTAAATGTCTAGCTATTACATTGCTTTGTACACCTGAAACTAAAAACAAAACAAAACAAATTAGCGGCTTAAGGGACAAGAATTCAGAAGAAGCTTGGCTGGCAGTTCTGTCTCAGTCTGTCAGGGGTTGTAGTCACACGTCTGCTGGGGCTGCACTGGAAGGCTAGACTGGGATCCAAGTTCTACTTCCAAGGTGGTTCACTCATTTGGCTGGCAAGTTAGTGCTGGCTGTTGTTAGAAAGCCTCAGTTCCTCTCCATGTGGGCCTCGTCACAGGGCTAGCTTGGGGGCTAGCTCCCCTCACCT